>NC_071278.1:8736746-8809246 GCF_023375685.1 Ictalurus furcatus
GTCCTGGGGTGCAGTTTGAATCTATTACCATCAAGAACTACTCCTTGGAGATAACTTAAATTATGTTAATAAGATGTCCAGATCATAAAAGTGAGGTGCTGCACACTCAGGGAACCTAAGCTGTAAGCTGATTGTTCTAATCATGGGCACTTTTTAAAGCTAGCATACAGTAAGCAAAATGTGGGAAGCCTTAATTAATTTTTAAAAAAAAAATTACTTTTAGTAATATAGAATAGACTACCTAGTAATATACATTTACATCTATATCTATCTATCTCTCTCTCTCTCTCATTATATATATATATATATATATATATATATATATATATATATATATATATATATATATATATATATATATATATATATATATTAGAGGCAGTTCAGTGTGGATATATAATGCTTTGAAATGCATGGTCTATTCTTGTTCATACTGAATAAGCCTGCTAATGAGTCCGACAACAGCTTTGAAGAACTGACAAATCTAGGATATCAATTCAACAGTCCAATCCAGGACATTCAGTAATCCACAGAGAACACTGGAACAATGAAAAACTGAAGCCTCGCCAACTCTTTGTGCATAAGACTGAAGGTGTAGAGGTACGGCTACTCTCTGGAGCAGAATACAATTATAGGTTAACTCAAACGCAATCAAAGAAACGGTCCATTTAAATTTGAATGCAATAAATTTGCAGCCTTTACTATATGTAATGTTTACAAAATACCCCTGTTCCCACACCCTCCTGGTATCATCTTGTTTGTACTGGCCCTTGCATAGTGGGGAGAATTTATCAAAAGTAGAAAAAAAAAAAAGCCAAAGCCCTAGTATGATATATGGACGACATACTCTACAAGTCCGCAGTGGCAGGAGGTCTGTGTACATGGGTAATTAGCAGTGAGATGACACCAAAATGTGTCAGAATTTTTACAGCAGAGAACAATAGAAGGCCCAGATTCTGTGCACCCAGGGAAACAGTTATAAAACAAAATAAAAACAAAAAAAAAGATGTCATGGGCAGTGGAATTAGCAAAGCATTACACAGGTCCCACTCATATGAGCTTGTTGAACATCCCATCCAGATTTAGTCCGCATTTTGCTGGTATAATAACTTCAACTCTTCTGGGAAGGCGTTCCACTAGATTTTGGAGCGTGGATTTGTATTCATTCAGCTACAAGAGCATTAGTGAGATCAGGTACTGATGATGTGTGAGGAGCTCTGGGGTGCAGTCAGAGTTCAAGTTCATCCCAAAAGTATTCAGTGGATTTGAGGACAAGTTCATCCACTCCATCCTTCTCAAACCATGTCTTCATTCACTTTGTGTGCAATTCCATCCTTATGAATTTGTGGCAACAGTTTGGCGAAGACCCACATATGTGCGTGATGATCAGATGTCCACACAGTGTTCTTCACTGCTGCAATTACAGCACATGCTACTCACCAAGAACCCTACCACCCGCTGCACTACACACATTGGCTGAGGTGAGATCTTCAAAGCTGTTAGCATGTGGTTAAACATATTTTGAGAAAATAACAGTTGCTGGCCAGACTCTAGATAAATTTTTTTATGTGTAATGTGAGGACAGAACAACACAGGTCATAGCAGAAACTCTGGACAAGGACTAGTTGCCTTTTTATTTAGGAATTTAACATTAGAAGTGAACAATCATCATAAACTTGATTGCTTCCCTCAGACTATATTAATACACTTAACTAGCATACAAGCTCAGCATATGTTCTTATATTACGTTGGCTTTTTTGTCTAGTCAATTTCCAGGCAACCCAGCATGGGGCTGGGCAAGCACACTGGAGCCTTCACTTGCCCGGTGAGATAGATAATACGTTAATGATTTGTTCACCCCTGACCATTACTGAAGCCATGACATGACAAACATGATACAGTATGTCCTATCGAATACTTCATGGTCAGAGACATCCAATCAAAGCTCCTTTTCTCTTGAGAAATGTGAAAATGGCTAACCCTGAACAAAGTCGCGATCAACAAAGGGCTAAGCTGCTGTCACAGGTAGCCCACAAGACAAATAAAGCCCGAGAATGTAGGGTTGAGCGCGAGTCTCTGACACCCCTCCCTATCAGACACACTCAATCCCTCTTCCAATCCCTCAGGAGTAAAGCTCTCTTAGTCCTGAATCGCTTCTCACAAAGGCAGAGAAACTTAGAATTGTTAATCAGTTCACTTTCTGATACAACGCTGTGGAGCTCCAATGCATAATGGATTTCAATCCTGCGGAATATTTTCATTAAACTAAAAGACCATTATTTCTACAGTTTTTGAATATTCTGCCAAATAATGGCCTGAATATTCAAATATTCTATAAGGATGAGAAAGGCTTAGGACTTGGTTCATTTTAATGACTTAATAGAAGAACATTTGAATACAAATTATATTAAATTAAAACACATTAAAAGCTCTACTGTGGGACATGAGCGCATTATATCTAAAGGACAGAGCTTAATACTTAATCAACTGGTTCAAACAGCGAACTTGTTAACAGCAGGCTGGGAAAGTAAAAATGGCCCATGCCAAATGATGAACAAGGCAAACCAAAATGCTTGCTTGAAATGAAAATGACCAACTGATGTTTTTACCAATTACCAAATTTACACTTTTGCTTTTCATCTCATCAATGAATAAACGTGGCGGTGTGGGAAAACCCATCAGATGTTGCAGACGATGAAAAATCAGCACACTGATGTATCTTGACATCTCAACTTTAAGAAACCATAAATATATTTCCACAAAATGATGCTTGTAAGTTTGTGAACCCTTTAGAATTTTCTATAAAGCTGCATAAATATGACCTAAACTTCATCAGATTTTCACAGTCCTAGAGACCGTCCTAGACAACCCAATTAAACAAATTACACAAAAATATTGTACTTGGTCATTTATTTATTGAGGAAAATGATTCAATGTTGCATATCCGTGAGTTGCAAAAGTATGTGAACCTCGAAGTTTAGCAGTTAATTTGCTAAAAGGTCAAATGAGAGTCAGGTGTTTTCAATCAATGGAATGACAGACAATCAGGTGAGAGTGAGCGTCCCGTTTTATTTAAAGAACAGGGATCTATCAAAATCTGATCTTCACAACACATGTTTGTGGAAGTGTAGAACAAAAGAGATTTCTGAGGACCTCAGAAAAAGGCTGGAAAAGTTTACAAAACCATCTCTATAGAGTTTGGATTCAGACAGTCAGACAGCTGTTGTACAAATGGAAGAAATTAAAGACCATTGTTACACTCCCCAGGAGTGGGTCGACCAAGAAAGATCACTCCAAGAGCAAGATGTGTAATAGTCTGCGAGGTCACAAAGGAACCCAGGGTAACTTCTAAGCAACTAAAGGCCTCTCTCACATTGGCTAATTCATGAGTCCACCATCAGGAGAACACTGAACAACAGCGGTGTGCATGGCAGGGTTGCAAGGAGAAAGTCACTTCTCTCCAAATGCTGCCTGTCTGCATTTGCTAAAGATCACTTGCACAAGCCAGAAGACTGTTGGATAAAATGTTTTGTAGAGAGATGAGACCAAAATAGAACTTTTTTTGGTTTAAATGAGAAGGGTTATGTTTAGTGAAAGGAAAACACTGCATTCTAACATAAGAACCTTATCCCATCTGTGAAACATGGTGGTGGTAGTGTCATGGTTTGGGCCTGTTTTGCTGCATCTGGGCCAGGATGACTTGCATGAAACAATTAATTCTGAATTATACCAGCAAATTATAATGGAATGTGTCAGGATATTTGCTCATGAACAGATGTCAAGAGAAAGTGGGTGATGCAGGAAGACAACGACCCTAAGCACACAAGTAGTTCTACCAAAGAATGGTTAAAGAAGAATAAAATTAATGTTTGGAACGGCCAAGTCAAGGTCCTGACTGTAATCCAGTAGAAATGTTGTGGAAGAACCTGAAGCAAGCAGTTCATGTGAGGAAACCCACCATCACCACATTCCTCCAAGCCGATGTGCAGGACTGATCAACACTTCCTGGAAACGTTTAGTTGCAGTTATTGTTATTGCACAAGGCGGTCACACCAGATACTAAAAGCAAAGGTTCACATACTTTTGCCACTCACAGATATGTAATAGTGGATCATTCTCCTCTATAAATAAATGACCAAGTATAATATTTTTGTCTCATTTGTTTAATTAGGTTCTTGTTATCTAATTTTGGGACTAGTGTGAAAATCTGATGATGTTTTAAGTCATATTTATGCAAAGAAATAGAAAATTCTAAAGGGTTCACAAACTTCCAAGCACCACTGTAACTTAGATAACCAAATGTGAAATAATCCCAAATATTATGGTGTTCATATAAAACCATATGAAATGTTTCATTTTCAAATCAAATATTACCATTGACTTAGGCAAACTTTCATATTTAACTAGACATTAATTTATTCATCTTTCTAGTCAGGGTCGCGGAGTATCTGGGGTCTTTCCCAGCAAGACTGGGCACGTGGTTGGAATACACTCCGGATGGGACACAGGGCACCATGCACACACACGTTCACACACTCTTTCACAACTAGGTGGAGGACATCACATACAGTCCACCTACTGGCATGTTTTGGGAAGGCAGGAGAAAACCAGAGAACCCTGAGGAAACCAACCAGGTCTTCTAAGCACTACATATCGTTACGATCAATTCTTCTTCGCAAGTCAACGTTTGCTAGTGTTTGTAAAATGTCACAGGCTGCCTCTCCTGGACATTTACAGCTTTTCTTTTACACTCTATTTTTTGCCTTTGATTGCTATTTGCAAATATGTAGTGTGTTACATTTACAACAAACTTTGCGATTACATATCTGCCGATTTTTTGTCATTAAGAGCGTCATTAATCTCTATACTGGAGATGCTGTGGCAGACGGCCATCCTTCAAGGACAGTCAGCGCCTCGCTCCAGATTTATTTTATCCATATGCTCCTCTGTTTCTTTTTTAGCACACATGCAGCAATATAGCCATCAATCTCTTTTACCCCCGCTCCAGAAGAACTCGAAGCTTATGGCGAATCGAGCCCGGCTTCCGCACTCTCAACACACACTACGTGTGTAGACGCTGCTGTTCTCCTGTTCCGTCTTTCACCCACTCGTACTCACATCCTGCCGGAATCTGCACATGTGTAAAACAGCTGTGAGAGAAAAGGACCGGGTGGCACTACTCTAGTGATTAAATCAAAGGCGAAAATCTTCTGTCCTTCAGCGTCTCGCTCAGGACGCCGAGCACAGCTGCTGACTCAGTAATGAACAGGACACAAGCACATCCTTATCCTGAACTTCCCAACTACAGAACACTTATGGTCACAACATGTGTTTTTATGAGCAAAGTATTTCAGAGGAATTCATTTAAAGTGTGAAGAGTGAAAAGAGTGTGAAGTGAAAATAGACACCGTGATGACATCTAAAAACACATCACTGGGAAAATCAGAGTAAGTACTGCACATGACAGAAAAGAGTTATTACATCATAAAAGATGAGCCGGTTATCTTTCCGCATGCAAACATCTTCTCTGATGTACTCTAATATGCTGTTTCATCTGTTCTTGTTTACACGGACATTGGATTATTATTATCTTGTATGCTTTCTGCGTATTTCCTTCCTTATCGCCTTGAAAAGCATTTGAATAAGTTACTCTTTCTCTTGTAATCCTTTGTGCCTTATTTCTGTGAAGCAATTTGGGCTGCATTTTACATCGATCAGCCAGAACGTTAAAACCACTGACAGGTATAACATTGATGATCTCGGTACAAGCGTAAAGATCTGAGCGACTCTCACAAGGCCCAAACAGTGCTGGCGAGACGACTGGGTCGGACAGCTGGGCTGTCCAAAACAGCAGGTCTTGTGGGGTGTTCCCGGTATGCATTGGTTAGTACATACCGAAAGTGGTCCAAGGAAGGACAACCGGTGAACCAGCAACAGAGTCAAGGGCACCCAAGGCTCATTGATGCGCATGGGGAGTGAAAGCTAGCCCGTGTGATCAGATCCCACAGAAGAGCTAGCATAGCACAAACTGATGAAAAAGTTCATGCTGGCTTTTATAGAAAGGTATCAGGACGCACAGTGCATTGCATGTTGACCGAGTTTGTGCAGTAGATCAAAACTGGAGCCAGTATAAGTATATGTATAACTAATGTAAGGTGCCAACTGAAAATATACTGGGAAACAGTCGACATTTATACTCAACACAAACTACTGTTTGAGGAAGAAAAATAAACTGCTGCTCTTCTCTGACAGCTGCAGTAAGAGACACATCTGAATGGAACAGTGCTCCTTTCTGCTCCACCTGGCTAACCTTACTAGAGGTTGACCAATTTTACCTTTATATCCTTATCTGTAAATGTTAGAAATTCACGCCAGTATTTATTTTACATAAAGCCTCGTCCTGACAGCGAGCGTGTCTCCATTAAACTTCACTGAATGAGCGTGAGTCCACGCATGCGCATCAATCAAACAGCGCGCGATAGAAAGGAAGCGCAATAACTCTGACTAAAATATTCATTCTGATTAAATATGTTGTTTGATGCTGTATTTAGCGATATTTAGAAACAAAAGTAATTGTGTTTATTTGTGCTTTCTTTTTTTTTTTTAGTATTTTTAATATAGTGATTTAACTTCTGCTTTAAAGCTTGAGGACAATCAGTTGTTTTTTTGTTTTCAAAATATAATGTTAATATTTTTAAAAATCCTTTGTAAATGTACTGCATAGCCCACATAGATACATTTATTACCTTTCTCATAGCCTTCAATTTGCACAATGCTTGAAGGAGACTGTATTTTTCAAAATACAGAAAAAATGGCCTTTTAATCCAACTAATCGATTAATCGAAGAAATAATCAACAGATTAATCGATTATCCAAATAATCAATAGTTGCAGCCCTAGTAATATATATTAAGTATTAAAAAATTTTAAAGTTAATAAAAGGTATATATCCAAACTGGACCAAAAAGTAAATCTCCAAATAACAAATAAAAATCGAGAAATCAAAAATGAAAAAAAAAAAAAAAAAAAAAAAAAAACACACACACTTCAAATAACACAACACAACACGCCTCTGCCCTGTGTGCATGGAGTTTGCACAGAAACTACTCATCCAGCAAGTCATAAAAAATGACATCATCAAAAGAACTACAGGTCTCTCTTGCATCAATAAAGGTCACTGTTCATGACTCCACTATCAGAAAGACACTGGGGGAAAATGGCATCCATGGAAGAGTGGTGAGGTGAAAACCACTGCTAATCCAGAGAATGCTCTGTGGACTGATGAGTTGAAAGTGGAACTGTTTGGAAGACAGGGGTCCCGTTACATCTGGCATAAACCAAACACAGAATTCCACAAAAAGAACATCATACCTAAGGTCAAGCATGGTGGAGGAAGTGTGATGATGTGGGGATGTTTTGCTGCTTCAGGGCCTGGACAACTTGCAGTAATTGAGGGAAACATGAATTCTGCTCTCAACCAGAAAATCCAAAAGGAGAATATCCAGTCTTCAGTCCATACGTTGAAACTCCAGCACAACTGGATTATGAAGCAAGACAATGATCCAAAGCATCAGAGTCAAGCATCCTAGTCCAAGAAGTGAAAGACTGATCTCCAGTTACCAGAAGCGTTTGGTTGCAGTTATTGCTGCTAAAGGTGGTACAACCAGATTTTAAGTTTAAGGGGGCAATTAGTTTTTCACATTAGTGATAGGTGTTGGATGATTTATCTTTTTTTTGCTTTAATAAAAAAATTACTAAATGAAAACTGTATTGCGGGTTTAATCAAGTTGTATTATGTTTGAAGGTCTAAAAGTATTTAGAATGAGTTGTACACAAAAACAGAAAGAATCAGGATGGGGGCAAATACTTTTTCAAAGCACTGTACATGGGAATGGGTGGGGCTAAAAACTGCACTGTATCCAGCCACTAGAGGGCCTCAGATATAGTCTGGCTTCACTTTTTCACCCTCGTTATGACGTCATTTGCTGCGCCCCAATTTGCCTACTACAAGTACTAAATAGTATCGGAGATTAGAATGGGAGTATGTTGACACGAGGATCCCAAAGGTACCCGGACGCTCTATTACCAGTAGATTTTCGAAGTGTGGAACCGTGGACACTTTTTCAACGAATATTGCCCACAACTCCTTGTGCCAGGGAGGATGAGTTTCGTGACCGTCTGTTTCGCTGAATTCAGGGATGCGTTTTACAGAGGTGTTAATGAAATGTGGAAAAATAAATCAAGGGAACTGTAAATGAAATGATATAGTATAAATGATATAAGGAATAATGAATGAAGAGAAGCTGAAATGCAACGTGGAGTTTAGTGACGGCGTGCGAAACTATGCAACAATGACGTGTTAGCATGTCCCAGCACGTGCATACTCTCATGCTACACACTCAAATGTATGTACTTTTTCTCCACAAAAAGAGTACATACTTTTAATGCATAGTATAAGTGAGCAAATTGGGATGCAGCAATCGAATGGGACTCATCCTGGACTACGAGTTGATTGATAGATTTTTTGGAAAAATCAATCCAGTCTGATATTGATCAGACAGGATTGATTTTCCAAACAAGTTGGTTCAGTTACTAAGACTACGCCAACACTAGATAATACATGGCTGAATAAAACTCTGAGTTTTGATATCTGTATATCAGAAATTAAAACGTAACCATTGCAAGTATTAATAATTAATAAGCATTCAGTTTAATAAACAAAAGGTCTTTAGGTGACTACAGGTGAATATCGCCCGGTCATAATGAAGTATATTAAAAGCATACGGGACATGAATTAGTGACCAAGTTAATCATCATGTAAATTAATCACGGCCAACGGAAAAAACTGCACTATTTAGCATGTGATTGACCCAGAAGGAATGACGCTTGTCCTCTGAGCTCATCAGTGCAACCCACGCAGCTCTGGTGCAGTTAACACACGGTCTCAGGAGGCCTGCAGAAAAACACAAACAGCTGGTCATCTAATGGGCTAAAAAGCGATCGGTCTACACCTGTTAGCCTGAACCGTGCTCTCTGCTGAATGGCTAATCACTCCAGCATGACCCCAGTCCCCACATTTTAACCCCTTTCCCTTTAATGCTTTTTAAACCATGAAAAAAAAAAAAAAGTCACTCTGTTCGAAACGCATATGCAATGCTTTTCCAAGTTCCAACGTTTTGAAATTGCTTCACAGAAGGAACTGGAACTGTTGTGTTGTTGTGTATAATAATTCGACAATAATCTAACCCTGGTGTTTAAAATGACAGGCTTATGATACGACGCATGAGCAAACCTCCTCCGCAAACAAACGGTCAGGTGGAGCCAGTCTGCCCCCTGCTGGCGTTTCACATCAACCGCACAAGTCCGAGCTGTCACTTTTAAATGAGGTGCGAGAAAGCCTCGTCATATTCCTTTGTGCACAAGTGCCTTAGGCCAGATAACAGCTTTCAAACCATTTGAGAAGGAACAAGGGAATGGCGCTGCTGCCTGCTAATGATTCTGGTCTGAAAGCAAAAGTACAGTGCTCCAAAAATACACCTACTGCTGCTTGATTCTCAACCAAGGCCCTGTGTTACTGTTTTAGCAATTACCCTTCTCAAAAGCCTGTCTAGACACCGGGCTTGGCTGGTACACAAGATAAAGATAAATCAAGCAGCTGCCGTGAGTTCATTTAGTTCAGCTTTGGAGAAAGAGAACACAATCGCAAATGAAAATGAGAGGAATTGAGAACCTGTGAAGCTCCCTTAGCACGAGCAACAATGCTTTGCTTCCTTGTTGCCACTTTAAGTTTTTAGATCTAATTGGCTCTGGGTCTGTGGGTTTGTTGCGTAAAAAGGTCAAAAAGTAACAAAAGTTTTAGAGAGCAGGAAAAGACGCAGTGGAGTGGCAGGAAAATGAAAGGATTTGTCCAGCTCTCTGATTAAAGCTAGTGACCTACTACGATGCAGCCAAAGCTAATCCATCTGCTTAACACGCCGACACTATTTAAAGTCATCCAAAGTCCTTTAACACGTCTTCAAAGCGAAAAACCCTGAAAAGCAAATGCTGGGAAATATTCTTGAAATCTTGGGAGTTTATTACCGTCTTCGCTGTTTTATTAAGACAGAGCGGCCTAGCGGACGAAGAAGGGGTTCACGTTCCTCGTGCAGACGCCAGCACTCCTTCATAAAATAGAATCGAATAGCTAACAGTGGCAGGCACTTGATAGAAGTGTGTGCGTGTGTGTGTGTGTGCGTGTGCGTGTGTATGCGTGTGTGGAGTATCGACAGCAGTGGGAATACGCAGCTGCAGAGCTGACAGCACCAACAGCCTCACTAATGCTCACCTGCTGCATGGCTAACATATGGCAGCCACTGCTGCTCACACTGATTACACCCTATCATGGGAAGCTTGTGATCAGAACGTTAAGGCTTTGAAAGTGCTGCAAGGGAAATGACGAGCCTAGCTGCACAGAAAATGTGTAACTCATTTAACACACACACACACAAACACACACAAAGAGTGAGTGCTGTCATGTAGATAGACAGATATGGATAGATAGATAGATATAAAAAAAAACATCAGGCCAGGAGTAAGGACTTAACACAGATAGACTCCTTAAGAATGAACTTCGTGTTTGCCGACATGTTCAGTTTGACTGACTATAAATATTTACACAAGAACTTTAGAGAAGATTAGAGAGAGAAAAGAGAGGCTGGTGAGGAAATGACTGTTTATCGTGTTAATAGGAAGTTGATTCGTGGGTGGTCCACCGCATTAAATTACAACGATAAACAGAAAAAAAAAATGACATGTTCTTGAATAAATAAAGAATTGTAACTGTTTAATTCTTTATATTTTTGGAAAGAGATGCAAAAATGTTCATTAGAAGATACACTATATGTGGACACCTGACCATCACACCTATACATGCTTGCTGAACATCCCATTCCAAAATCATGTTCATTAATATAGAGTTTGCTCTAGAAGTTTTGCCTTTTGATTAATCGACACCAATAACAGGTTCCATCAGTTATGGGTAAAAATCCACACCGATACTTATTCCTGGTTGCATCCGTCCCGGGAGCAACCGGAGAAGGGTCTGCTGTCATTATACGGTACGAGAGCGGCCTCTAGAGGCGAAATAAAAACCATCACTGACAAATTTTGGTTTGTTATTTGAAGTGTTGTTGATTCATTTAGGATGTCCCTATTTTTATTTGTTATTTGGAGTGTATATTGTATTTTATTTAATATTTATTAATAGTTTATATATATATATATATATATATATATATATATATATATATATATATATATATATATATATATATATATAAATATATAAATATTAATATTTATTTCCATTTACAAAATACAGTACATTTTCATGGTATAGTCAGTACTGTTTACTTTTGTAATAAAGTTCAGCAATATTTTACTTTGAGTGTTATGTTTTCATTCAGTAGCAGTTTTGAAAACTATCGGTAGATAAATCAGTTATCAGCAGGTCCAGGCCAACTTTGTTATCGGTAAAATCCACTATCGGTCGACCTCTAGTTTGTTCCTTCTTTGCTGTTTTAATAACCTCCACAATTCTGGGACGGATTTGTACTAGATTGTGGAGCGTGGCTGTGGGGATTTGTGTTCATTCAGCCACAAGAGCATTAGTGAGATCAGGGTTCTGTGCAGGACACTCGAGTTCTCCCACTCCAACCTTCTCAAAGCATTTCTACATGGAGTGCGCTTTGTGCACAGGGGCATGGTCATGCTGGAACAGGTTTGGGCCAAGTAGTTCCGGTGAAGGGAAATTATAATGCTACAGCATACAAAGACATCCTATACAAGTGTGTGCTTCCAACTTTGTGGCAGCAGATTGGGGAAGAACCACATATGGGTGTGATGGTCAGGTGTTCACATACTTTGGCGTATCGCAGGCAACAAACCAACTGCAACTTGTCAGAAACTTTGTACAGTCCAAGATTTATAGTCTGGTAAGAAAGTAACTGCTGGTAAGAAAGATGGAATAGGTTTTCTCTTTCAAATCAAAACTTGAGCATTCAGGGCATGGTGAGCTATTCGACATTGTGCTGTTTTTCCTGTCCAAACGTCTCGTCTGTCAGCTGCAAGTGCTTCCCGAGTGGAAAACGGGCTCCAAAGCCACTACTTGAGAATCCGCTTCCGTACCACAGTTTTGAATTTTAAAATGGCTATCTCCGACATCATTCATGCTGCGGATCAGAGTGAAAGGATGAAATAGTACTCGGCACCCACACATGTACACAAATCTCTCCAGTTTCAAAGCCTTGAAAGAAATGAGTGAATCATGCTGCCTGTGTCCATGAGTGAATGACTTTCAGTGCTATTTTTACACCATAAAACAAAGTAGCAACGCACTGAGCGGTTAGTTCCGTCCCTGTTCAACATACATCAGGTGTACAACATTAAACAAGTGAACCGCAACCCAAACTATACAGCTTATGGCTATACAGTTGCAGAAAATACATTAAATAACCTGGACGGGGTGGAAAAAGGAACGGATTTCTGAGAAGGCAGGTTGTGAAATACCCTCGAGTCACTGTAAAAGACCTGCAGCAAGACTTGGTGGTAACAGGCACTGAGGTTTCAGTGAGCACAACAATGCGCATACTAAAACGCAGAAGGTTTCCATGTCAGAACTCAAAGACGTACACCACTAGTGACCCAAAAGCACAAGAAAAGTTACTCAGAATCATAAAATAAGCCACAGAAGTGTTGGGATTCTGTTCTGTGGAGCGATGAAACAAAACTGGAACTTTACGGCACGATGGATCAACGGTATGTCTGGAGGAAGAAGAATGAAGAAAGAACACTCTGTCCATAGTCAAGCATGGTGGTGGCTCGGTGATGCTCTGGGGCTGCTTTGCATCCTCTGACACTGGAAACCTGCAGTGTGTGGAAGGCAAGATGGATTCATTGACGCATCAGGAAATCCTAGGAGAATGATTGGGAATCACTGGATCTTCCAACAGGACAATGATCCCAAGCATACCTCAAATTCCACCAAGGTTTGGTTGCAGAAGAAGTCCTGGAAGATTCTACAGGGCCATCACAGTCACCTGACTTGAACCCCATAAAAAATCTCTGGTGGGATTTGAAGAAGGCGGTTGCAGCACACAAACCCAAGAATATTACTGAACTGGAGGCCATTGCTCATGAGGAATGGGAGAAGATTCCTCAGGAAGCTGGTGTCTGGCTGTGCATCTCATTTGCAGGAGGTCATAACAGCAAAAGAGTGCCCTACCAACTACTAAAGATGCTTGCCAGGAAGGGGTTGAACTATTTCAATTGCTTTTGTTTGATTTGTTCATTGCAAACAGCTGAAAATCTGTACATTTTGACAATAAACCTGATTTGCAATGGGGGGTTGAATAATTTTGATTGCAACTGTAGATAAAAGCAAGCAAGGGTATAGTGCTGTGAAAAAGTATTTGCACAGCACTTTTGATTTCTTCTGTTTCTGTGTATATCTCATTAAATCAAAGGCAACCGGAGTAAACATTATACAGTTTTAAAAAAAATTGAAGCAAGGCAAAAAAAAAAAAAAAAAAAAAAAAAAAAAAAAAAGTTATCCATCACCCATGTGGAAAAACTATTTGGTCCCTTAAACTTAAAATCTGGTTGTGACACCTTTAGCAGCAACAACTGCAACCAATGCTTCCGATAACTGGAGATCAGTCTTTCACAGCGCTGTGGTGGAATTTTGGCCCACTCTTCAGTCACACTGGAGGGTTTTTGAGCATGAACTGCCGATTTAAGGCCCATTAAATTGGGTTCAGGTCAGGATTTTAACTAGGCCACTCCAGAACTATAATTTAGCTTTTTTTGAGCCATTCAGAGGTGGACTTACTCCTATGCTTTAGATCATTGTAGGGCTGCAACTAACAATTATTTTGATAATCGATTAACCTGTTGATTATTTCTTCAACTAGTCGATTGGTTGGATTAAAAGCCCTTTTTATTTTCTGTATTTTTCAGAAAAAAATTCACACATTCTGCCTGATGTCCTTCAAGCATTGTGCAAATTGAAGACTATGAAAAAGGTATTAAATGTATCTATGTGGTCTATGCTGTACATTGTGCAACTGATTTATTTATTTTTTTTAAATATTAAGATTATATTTTGAAAACAAAAAACAACTGATTGTCCTCAAGCTGTAAAGCAGAAGTTAAATCACTATATTAAAAATACTAAAAAAAAAAAAAAAAAAAAAAAAAAAAAAAAAAGCACAAACTACTAAACACTGCTCTATAAAAAAAAATTACTTTTGTTTCTAAATATCGCTAAATACAGCATCAAACATTATATTTGACCAGAATGAATATTTTGGTCAGAGTTATTGCGCTTCCTGTCTATCGCATGCTGTTTGATTGACGCACATGTGTGGACTCGCGTTCATTCAGTGACGTTTAATGGAGACACGCTCGCTGTCAGGACGAGGTTTTATATAAAATAAATACTGGCGTGAATTTCTAACATTTACAGATAAGGATATAAAGATAAAAATGTCTTTTCTGCGCTGACGAAAACATGTCTGGAACACATTAAACAGCACACGCGTCTGTCACAGCGCCTCCTGAGCCGTCACAGCATCATGAAACCAGAGATGACTGCTTACATATTCTGTACAGGACAAACTTTTAAAAATGTTTAAATGACCTAATCAAAACATTAATTAAAAAATATAAGTTTGGTTAACAGAACAAAAGTAATTGAATGAAGTGGTGATTATTTCGCTACCAGTCTTAGCAAAAACACCGACCAAGTGTGTGATGAGATAATGAGGTTTGTGTTTAAACTCTACCTTTTACCTCAGGTGATGTGACTAGGAGTCTGATGGAAAATATGTAGAACTATAGTAGGGTCCAAAAGTCTGAGCGCACTAGTGAAAACGCTTCTGTTTTTCACACTTTTCTAATTAAATACAACAATGTTCACTACAAATTATATTACTGACAACAACTTGAGTGAAAAGTAGAATCTTAGAAATATTCACATGAATTTCAGAGTTTTAGTATTCATCCTGTTCCCCTGTTTTTGGCTTTAATGAAACTGTGCACTCGAGCTGGCACAGACTCCACAAGTTTGTGCAAAACCTGATGATCCATTTGAGATCAAATCCATCGTCTGAACATGTGCTTCAATAGAACAGATTAGGCATGAGGAAAATCTGACCTTCTGCACAAAGCAGTTAACATGATCAATATCACACATTTGCTTGTATTTAAACAGGGACCTAGAGATAGTGTAGAATTGTGTTTTATTAAACATTCAAGATATTGTCCATACCATTTATCCTTCACAGGCTCACGTCACGGGGGAATCTGGAGCCTATGTCACAGGGAACTCGGGCACAAGGTGAGAGAGACCAAGGACAGCACAACCGCACAGACCTTCATACACTAAGGACAATTTGGAAATGCCAATCAGCCTGCAGCACATGTTTCTGGACTTGGGGAGGAAACCGGCATACCCGGAGGAAACCCCCAAGCACGCAAACTCCGCGCGCGCGCGCGCGCACACACACACACACACACACACACAGGGCAGAGATGGGATTCGAACCCCCGATCCCAATGTGCTCTCAGACTTTTGTACCCCACTGTGTACATAGCAGAAATTGTCAAAACATGACTATTTCCCAGGCTGCCCCCTACACACACACACACACACACACACACACACACACACACACACACAGAGGTACAGAGCAGCAATAGCTCTGCTTTACCACCATGTGGGTAGATTTTCTAGGTTTATAGTTTAGTTTAAACACTGTAACTAGAACAATGACCATCTTTTGTGTCCAATCTAGACACAGCTGGCTGAATAATAAAAGACCTCCTATACATAACCTAATTAGGTTGTGTGTGTTGCAATTAAATCAGTGGAAAAGTGGTAATGCATATTCTCTAAGAATCTCTGGATTTAAAGTATCTACGAGTTAATTATTTGTTAAATAAGTGCCCTGTTAAGTGTGAGCTACAACATTCTCCCTATCTCACTACTTCCCTGTGAGCTAGAAGCGTGATACTAGCTTTATGTTAAGTTTTGTGGGTTAACTGAGTTAACATCCGCTCTGGAAACAACGGCAGAAATATCTGGACCATTTGCTCTTACCAGGCCTTCAATCTGAACCTGTTTTACAGCAGACTCCAGGCTGGTTCCAGGCGAAGCATCTTTGCGAGCTGCCATCTTCTCAAACACGCGAAACAGAAGACCGGGACTTGCTGACTTCCGGTATAGGTGCGTCTGTGTATTACAATCCGAGAGAAACGACGCTGCTCTAATTGGTTCCTGTGTGCTGTGGATAACATTCTGGACATTTTAGTTTCTAATTTGTAATGTATCAAATCTAATGTTCACTAAAGAAATTATAGAATATATATATTTAATTGTATGTGTGGTTGTGTCTTGCTTCACACGTTGCTGTGTTGCGGAGTGTTTATTTAATGTATCGTGTTTCCGTGCGGTCTGGTTTGTCCGTAGCACCACAGATACCATGCTGGTTGTATTTTGAACGCACACAAATGTCTTTTTTTATTCGTTTTTATATATATATATAATTCTGTGATTAATATCTATCTGCATATTTGTCTGTTCAGCAAGTCGCTTTCATATTTTGCCAAATGTGTAAGAATAACACGTTGACTAGACGAGTTTTCAGGTTTGAGCAGTAAGTTAGTAGTATTAGTAGTAGTAGTAGTAGTAGTAGTTGTAGTCAGGATGAAGATAAAACGACAGAAACATGCGAAGAAGACGATCAGTTTCTATAAATACAACTTTGGTTTTCGGGAACCGTTTCAAATACTGATCGATGGGACTTTCTGTCAGGCTGCATTAAAGAATAAAATCCAAATCAAAGAGCAACTGCCGAAATATTTTATGGGAGAGGTTCAGTTTTGCACCACTAAGTAAGTGAATATGAGTTGTTTCTGGAGGCACTGTTTCATCACCTGTCTCAGTCCTCAGATGGTGATGGTTTTGTTCTCTCCTTTTCCACAGATGCGCGCTGAAGGAACTTGAGACTCTTTCAAAAGACCTGTATGGAGCGAAATTAATCCTGCAGAGGTTTCAGATTCGGAGATGTAAACACAAGGAGCCTGTTCCTGCCTCTCAGTGCCTACTGTCGATGCTGGCAGAGACAAATGCACATCACTACTTTGTCGCCACGCAGGTAATAACAAACTACACACCTGGTGTCTTGATCACAAGCCTTGCTTCCCAGAAGATGCTCGTGATTTGACATTTGTATTGACATTTCTTTGTGTGACCCACGGAATAAAACTTATTATACGACTTCCTTCCAGATGTATTTAAAATATACAACCAATTATTAAATATGCTGCAATTCACATAACACAACAATGCATTGATTTCAACAGAAGCATTTAAGTCCACACAAAAAAATCCACAAAATAGTTTAGCAGACTTTTTTCTATGGTTAATTTAATGTTAATTGTTGGGTGGCTTAGTAGTTAGCACTGTTGCCTCGCACCTCTGGGGTCGGGGGTTCGATTCCCTGTATGCAGAGTTTAATGATAATAATGAGTCTTTATTGGTCATGTATACGTTACAGCACAGTGAAATTCTTTTCTTCAGATACCCCAGCATGTTAGGAAGTTGGGGTCAGAGCGCAGGGTCAGACATGATACAGCACCCCCTGGAGCAGAGAGGGTTAAGGGCCTTGATCAAGGGCCCAACAGTGGCAACTTGGCAGTGCTGGGGCTTGAACCCCCAACCTTCCAATCAGTAACCCAGAGCCTTAACCGCCAAGCCACGACTGCCTGTTTGCGTGTTCTCCCCGTGCTTCAGGGGTTTCTTCTGAACTGAATGTTGGCCTGATTTAGTGATTTTAAGTAGAGCACCCTATACACTCATGTAGCCAGAAATAAAGTACTTATTCTTTCTCTCTTTTTTAACCTTGGCTATAAGGAGAAAAGTATAATCCACCTGGGGTTGGGGGTTCGATTCCTGCCTCTGCCCTGTATTTGAATAATGAAAATGTATGACAAAAGTTATGTCCGGTGTGGTTAGTGGTTTTGGGATGAAAGTATAAATATATTTATATTAATAGTTGGTGATTTCCTTTCAGATTACATTGTAGAAACATGGAAAATCCATAAATCTGGAAAATGATGATTGATGATTTTTTTTTTTAATAAAATTTTTACCTATGGTGCCTTGCCTTAAAATGTACGTGAATGATTCATGGAATGTTAAATGACCAACTTTCTGATCTCCATTTGCAGGACAGAGAGTTGACTAAAGCTCTGATGGAGATCCCGGGCGTGCCCCTGATCTACATCGTCCTCAACACCATGGTGTTAGACAAACCGTCAGCGTGTTCAGTGAAGCATGTAGAGGCGGTGCAGCTGGGAGAGCTAGTGAGTCCTCATCAGCAACAGAGCCTCCAGAGCCTGAAAGTCGAGCAGGGCCTCAGTAAAGACGGTGAGGAGCGGCGGGGCAAGAAGCGCAAGAGAAAGGCAGGCAACCCGAACCCTCTCAGCTGTTTGAAAAAGAAGAAGAAGCCAATGGCACAGCAGCCCAAAATGACAGATGGAGAGAAGAAGAGGAGGAGCAGACACAGGAAGAGGAGCGCTGCCGGGCCGTCTGTCAGTGTCAACCCAAACCCCTCCAGTGCTCAGTTATGACCCATCTTCTGTATATCAGCTTATGTTAGAGTCTAAATGTATAAGAATGTCCACTATCCAGATTTTCTAATCAATGTCAAATAAAGAATTATCAGTGTTACTAAATTGTTTGTGAAGCTCATGTATGCATTTAAATACCTTCAGTAGATGATAAATATCATGCTAGAAATATGAACGTTAGCCATTTTAATATAATATATATCATATAAGCTCACTCATCAATTGAAAATTTAGGCCACCAACCTGGATGATTTCAGCTGACAATCCCATCCCCTTTACAGAACCACTGAATATATGTGTGCTTACAAAACAAATTGCATGATCTGTACTATACTGATGCACGTGTGGTTTGTCAGTTAAAAAAAACATTTAAATAGGTGCATTTTGATGTTGCACTTTGTAACCCATATGAAAACAAATGTCCCATGGCCACCACAAGGTGGAGATAAAGGTTATTGTAAAGGTTCTGCTCTTATCATTTAAAAAGTATCCTGCACAGGATCGCTACGGAGCCTGGAGCTTATCCCAGGGAACTTGGGGCGCAAGGCGGGGGAGACCCTGGACGGAGTACCAACCCTTCACACTGCACAACCGCACACTACGGACAATTCGGAAATGCTAATCAGCCTACAACGCATGTCTTTGGACTGGGGGAGAAAACCAGAGGAAACCCCTGAAGCACAGGGAGAACACGCAAACTCCGCACATACAGGGCAGAGGCAGGAATTGAACCCACAACCCCAGGCAGATTTGACTTTTCTCCTGACAGCTAAGATTTAAAAAAAAAAAAAAGAATAAGTACTTTATTTCTGGCTAGATGAGTGTATAGGGTGCTCTACTTAAAATCACAGAATCAGGCCAGCATTCAGTTCAGTTTCATTTGGATAGTGCTGTTGATAATGACCGTTGATTTGTTGTCCTTCAGAAGAACCAGTCACTGAGAACTTGTTCTGGAGTACTACAAAATAATTAGAACTAACAAAAATCAAACCAGTACAAACACATATGTGCTATAATAGGCCAGATGAATGCAGTTTCACAATACTCCAATAAAAAACCAACTTCAGCCTCGTCATTATATTTTCCTTTAGTAAAGATAATAAATATCAGACAATGTAATACCATTATTAAAAATGATTTCAAAAAGAAGGACATGTCATCCAAGGTCCATTCATCATAACAACATAACAGTGAATACATTTGTCTGTGTGGCCAATTCAATGTTGCTGTTTTGTTTTTGTTTCTGTAAAAAAAAAGACTCATCTACAGGTGTAATATTGTACCTGCAACTCTTCTGTAATTCAGTCAAAAAGCAGTAAGGACTGTCGCAGTGAGAGCAGTACTCTTGCATCAGCTGAACAATATAAAAGGCTTGACTTTTCCCAGGAATGTGACACTTTTTATTAACCAGCAGTGTTGAAAAGTGGTTCATATCTCGAGGCTTTAAGTGTCCACTAGAGGCCTCTAATGGTCCGAAAACATAGGCCTGCGAGACCAACCATGTGAGACTGTGTGTGTTTTAGATGACAGAACAGTGTGTAAAATCTGGATTAGTAAAATCCAAAAAAAGAGAACAAATTAAACATCTGATCTAAGAAGCTATGTCAAATAAAATAATTCATTAAGTGTGTTCATTTTTATTGTAGCCTAAATGTGAACTTTATATAATATACAGTATGCAGGCAGAAATATCCTTATGTATGTTGATAGTTTATAATACTGTTAGTTGTATTTTGGGTGCATGGTGGCTTAGTATTGTATTTTGGGTGCATGGTTAGCATGTTCGCCTCACACCTCCAGGATCGGGGGTTCGATTCCCACTGTGGTCCTGTGTGTGCGGAGTTTGCATGTTCTCCTCGTGCTGTGGGGGTTTCCTCTGGGTACTCCGGTTTCCTCCCCCAGTCCAAAGACATGCATGGTAGGCTGATTGGCATGTCCGTAAGGTATGAATGGATGTGAGAGTGTGTATGTGATTGTGATTGACTGTCCAGGGTGTACCCCACCTTGTGCCCCATGCTCCCTGGGATAGGCTCCAGGTTTCCCCGTGACCCTGAAAAGGATAAGCGGTATAGAAGATGGATGGATGGATGGATAGTTGTATTTTGTATTTTGTCAATTGTTTTGTTTTTATGTTATTGATGTAATGATGTCTATAAGATAAATAGTTATAGTGTTTCGTTAAATAGACAGTGACTGTTGAATATGCAGTACACTACATGGCTGAAAGTATCTGGACACCTGGCCATCACATCCATATGTGGTTCTTCCTCAAACTGGTGCCACAAAGTTGGAAGCACCAAACAGCACAGGATCTCTATGTATTTCCCTTCACTGGAACTAAGAGGCCCAAACCTGTTCCAACATGACGATGCCCCTGTGTACAAAGCGAACTCCATGAAGACATGGTTTGCCAAATGCTGGAGTGGAAGAACTCGAGTGTCCTGCAGAAAGCCCTGACCTCAACCTTACTGTATACCTTTGGGATGAAGTGGAACAGCCATGCCCAAAATCTAGTGGAAGTCTTCCCAGAAGAATGGAGGTTATTTATATATATATATATATATATATATATATATATATATATATATATATATATATATATATATATATTATGACAGAAAAAAGAGAGCTATATCTGGAACGGGATGTTCAACAAGAACATATGAGTGTTGTGGTCAGGAGTCCACATACTTTTGACCAAATAGTGTAGGTTGCACTGTCCATTCTAGTTAATGCAACCTTGCTCAAGAGCTATTGTACCTGAAGCCAGAATGAGCCAGTGGTCTCAGTGTCCCACTATTCAGAGGGAGAAACTCCTAACTCTACCCTCCTTCAGGCGGGCTGCTGCTCTGTGGCGTCAGATATGTTGCAAGCTCTTTGTTGGCTTGATCTAAGGCTTTGAGTAATTCAGCCTTAATTATAGCCCTAATTGTGTCAGGGCTATTTTTGTCTTGTGTTTAAATGTGTTGCTGATTTGTGTGAGTTGCTACGAGCAACACAGACAGGACGAGTTAACATGCAGCCAGTCAAACCACATATAGATTACGTAAAGCAACATCACAGCACTGCAAAATATCAGCAGTCTCCATAAATAAAACCTGTCTGATTCTTCTACTGATTTCACATGAAAGCACAACAGATACAAATTCCAATCTGGAGCTTTTCATAACTTTATCAGAAGTTCATTCTGATTCGTGTAAAGCTTTTGTCCACTCCATCTTAGTTCCTTTTCGTGTCTTAGGACTCTGCCAGGGACATTCCACAGATCCGCCCTGAACACTGCTCAGATAACCATGACAACACCATACCCACATCCCATAACCATATGTGTGTGTAAGACATGCTACAAGAGTAAACAAGAACGTCACTGGGTCTCACTATCGATAGGGGTGACGTCCCTCTTTCTACGTCACGCTCACACAGTCACTCATTGCTCTTAGCTCCTAATAAGCTGGGCAAGAGGAAGGGGACGGGGCTCATCCATAATATTAGCCCAGTATAGACCCACCACTAACAAGAGTTCAGTGCCGTTAGTTAGAGTAAGTGGTAGAGCTCTTAACGTAGCTAAAAACAGAAGACAACGCTGTTTCAAAGTGTTTCAGGTAATAGAACAATACCCAAGACAGTGTACTTCAAGACCTAATCCTAAGAGAATGGAAGTAGTGCTGACCAGACTCAGAGATTTCTCGTGTAAGGAAGCTAGCTTTGAAGACTACAAAGCAGCAGTGATCTTCAGAGAGCAGTCACTCCCAGAGGAAACATGCAGGGACAAGAGAGTGAACTGTGATCGTGCTGGGCGTCTGGACATAGAGAGTGCTTTGGCCTGGCTGAGACGAGAGCTGGTAAGATCTGATATATAGGCTAGCGTTCAGGTGAATTAGAAACATGAGGAGCAATCTGGAAAATGTGGAGATAAATATCCATTAGGTCTGGGCAAAAAATGTTCTTTCATTGCAAATATCAAGTATAAGCATGCTAACATTTTAATAGTTGTAGTTATTTGCCAAATTATTATTGATGTACATGTTGATGTTTGTGTCCATTTAGAAACAACACTTTTGATTTAGTTTAAATCCTTTTTCAGCTGAATACACTTTTCACACACTGAATCCAACACTGGTGTTGAATCCATCAAGCGTCGTTTTAGACTGTATCCTGCTTGTACGTGGTATACGGGTGTAATTCGGTGAACTAAACTGCACAGCCTGTGGGGGTGGCCCTGCCATGCTATACAAGAGTTTATTATAGATTCAGGCTCAGGTCAAGTTAACTCAAAGACCCACAACAGCAGAGGTCATCTTGCTTGTTTGAGATGTTATTGCAAAAACAGTCAAAATTATTGTGGGTATTGTCATTCACATGCAGAGGTCACAAGTGCAATGTCTCACCAGCAACATTCCCACGGGATAAATACAGAGCAATCGCACTGTCAGTGACGTATATATCATCAGACACAGCCTTCACGCCCAGAATCAGAGGAAAATCCAAAAGGGGTTGAAACTCTACACAGTGACTAAATGTGGGGAATGAGCTGGTAAGTGTACTCAGGTGGTTTTGAGAAGGGAAACCATCAAACTGTACTAAAATCCAACCTCCCACAACTGCTGTTTAAAATCTAGTTTTACTTCAGCTGTTTCAACGTCACACTTCACAGGATTTCAAGCCGTATTTCATAACTGTAACACAATGATAGCACTTTCTTTTATTCAAATACAATTACTCAACTGACAAAAAAAAAAAGTTTAAGAGCTTGTCGTGTTATTTCATCTCCTATACAAGTCTGATGTCATTTTTTTTTAAGTGAACTGCATAAACCAAGTGTGTGTTACTTGAAAGTTGTAGACAATGGGAGACCGTTGACATAGCTATCTTGTAAAAACATTGACATTTTGACCCGCTGCAAAAGCACAGATGCCATACATGAGCTAAAATCCCGTCTTCACCATACTTGCAAAAAAAATCATGTGAAATTGATTTGAACCATTGTGTCACAGCTAGAGGTCTATGAAGAACAGCCAGGAGGTCTGTGATTTTTAAACGTTTGTTACAATGGTGGAAAATTACAATTCTTTGACTTTATCAGAGTTATTAAACTGAGTTAGTATACAGTAATGGTTATTGGTCTGTTTTACTGGACACTTAAATAGAACGGGTTTAATCAAAACTACATAAAGAAATCGAAAAATAATCCATCCATCCATCCATCTTCTATACTGCTTAATCCTTCTCAGGGTCACGGGGAAACCTGGAGCCTATCCCAGGGAGCATGGGGCACAAGGCGGGGTACATCCTGGACAGGGTGCCAATCCATCGCAGTTCACAATCACATACACACTCACACACCCATTCATACACTATGGACACTTTAGACACGCCAATCAGCCTACCATGCATGTCTTTGGACTGGGGGAGGAAACCGGAGTACCCGGAGGAAACCCCCGCAGCACGGGGAGAACATGCAAACTCCACACACACAGGACCACGGTGGGAATCGAACCCCCGACCCTGGAGGCGTGAGGCGAACGTGCTAACAATCAAAAAATAATGTCAAATCTAATGATCATTTTAATACAAATGTCTTCTGTGTGTGGAAAGTTCAGGAATAAAAAGTACCAATCAAAAGGCAAAAAAAACATTGCACACGTGTATAATGTGTATAATATTTAAACAGCTTTATGTTCAGAAAATAAAACTGTCATGAGGACGAATGTAGTTTTTTTTTTTTTTTTTTTTTTTTTTTTTTTTTTTTTTTTACAGTTAAAGGGGTCCATGGATGTAAAATGTTTGAGAACCCCTGGCTTTGACTGAACTGCTTGTTTTTCCCCAAGGATCTTTACTAAGACAAACCCAGGGTTGTGCTTGTGTTCTGGGAGAAGCTCGCGTGCATTCCCTGTCTCCAAGACTATCATTTCCAATAAAGTCTCATGGCCAGGCTTTCAGCAGTGTGTGTAACAGAAGAAGTAAAAAGTGAGTGTAGAGTGAGCGTTGTGTTCTGTTCTCTCCTGGAGGAGATGAGTCGTGGTTCTACTGCAGTGGCTGAGTCAAAGACATCTGAAAACAAATTTTAGAAAATGACTCTAACACTTGAGTGTAAAGTCAAGACAAGTTAAAAAAAGAAGTTTAAAAAAGAGCTATTTCTTCTTATTTTTTAATTCCTTTTCTCACATACTTCCACTTTATAACTGTCTGTAATCACACATCTGCCACACCAACAATTTCACACGTTTGTAGCAGATTAATTAGTGTATTTAAAAAAATGTAAAAAAAAAAATAAATAAATAAATAACAAAGTGTCAAAAGTTGTTGGCAGGAAAACTTTCTGTTCCTCCATTGCTCCGCCTGGAATGTGCTGGAATTTGGTATGTTATTTTCTTACAATGAAAGCAATTAGAAAGCCTCAGTTCCTCATAAAGGATGGAGGAAGCATTTGCATTTGAAAGAAATTGTCAGTCAGAAATGGTTTCAACACCCGCTCGGCTGTCCAATGGGCAGTCTACACACATACATACACACACACACACACACACACACATTAGCCATGGTCCATCATTTATAGTTTAAGGACAGTGCCTATATTTTTGAGTTATTGTCTATGTTTTCTACACTTTATATTATATTTGAACGTTATATGAACTATGTTAGAACTGCTCAGTGAGTTGTCTTTACTTTGTTTTTAGGTTTTTAATAAAACCCCAAAAATATTGGGACTATAACACACACAGTTCAGATCTCTGACAGTGACAATTAAACAAACTATTTATGCTGCTTTTCTGTGGGGTCACTTATATGATGTGTGCAGTCAGGGCTCAGACGTCCTGTTGACCTGGAAAACCCTGACTGTTGATATAGATAAATATACGTGCATGCACTCCTGTCTCAAGTCTGCTGCCTGTATAAGGATTACAAACACTGTTAACATTCTGAAGGTCGTTTTGCTTCACTATATTTCTAAATACATGCAACATGCTGCAGTGGAGTGTTAGTATGGAGGTCATGTCATTCAGGGATGTTGGAATTATACGTTTCTATCTGACAAAACTGGGGGTTTAAAGTTTTACCCCATAGAATGTCACAGCAGACATCTGTCTGTCTTTATTATTTATTTCTCTTAAACTTTCTCTTAATCCTTTTTCAGAATTTCTTTCAACTGTTTTTTTCTCTCTCAAATGTTCTTTCCACTTTTTTCTATTTTGTCTATTTTCTTTCTTTCTTCTTTCTTTATTTTGAACTTGCTTTCTTTTGTACTTTCAGTCTATCTTTCTTCCATTCTTTCTTTCTTTCTCTTAAACTTTTTTTCAGAATTTCTTTCAATTGTATTTTCTCTCTCAAATGTTCTTTCCATTTCTTTCTCTCTATTGTTTTTGTTTATGTATTTTGAACTTTCTTTATTGCTTGCTTGCTTTCTGACTTTCTTTTGACCTTCAATATGTCTTTCTTTCATTCTTTGTTTCTTTTTTCTTTTTCTGTCTCAAATTTTTTTTTCAGAATTTCTTTCAATTGTTTTTTTCTCTCAAATAGTCTTTCCATTTTTTCTTGTTTTTTCTTTATTTTCTTTCTTTCTTCCTTTTGAACTTTCAATCTGTCATGCCTTCTTTCTTTCTTTCAAAAAATGTTCAAACTTTCTTTCTTTTAAATGGTTTTCAAACCGTCTTACAAATTTTCTCAGTAACCTTCTTTCAGGTTTTTTTTTCTCTCAAACGTTCTTTAAAATTTTTTTTATTTTTTATTTTTTGTTTCTGTCTTCTGAACTTTCTTTCTTTTGAATGTTCTAACATTTTTTTTCTTTCTTTCTTACTTAGTTTCTTTCTTGTTTTGGTGTAGACAGATTACCAAGGGTGCCAATATTAGTGGAGGGCACTGTAGGTAGAGATAGATAGATAGATAGATAGATAGATAGATAGATAGATAGAAACATTATCACATATATTCTGTGGCATGTAAATAAAAATATTTCATCTTCAGTCACCACTTGTACCCATCCTGGATTAGATACTTATTGTTCAGATATAAATAACATTTATAGCATTCATTTTTGTCAGAAAAGGTTTTTAAAAAAAGTTTACATTATAATTCAAGGTTTTAAAGCACATCCTGCAGCTTAACAAGTGATAAACTCCCACACCCCTCAACAATACTTAGATGAGTTAGATGAGTGTAAGAAGCTATAGACCAGTGTCCATATGTACAGTGCACTCAGACGTAATTGATGACTTTCACCTTGACTTGGACTCACTTGAGTCTTTCGGTTGAGACTTGACTTGGACTTTGAAGTGGATTTTTTTTTTTTTTTTTTTGCCCTCTAATGTGTGAACAGGCTCCATGAATTGTTTCTTTAACATTAAATAATACAACAATATCCTGGTATCTTTAAAGGATCCAGAGCCCTTAATTTAATGTAAATCAACGGTAATAAATGTTTTTATCTTATGTTTAGATGTAATTGTGATTGTGAATCAGTAAGGACGTGGCTCCTGTGTGCTGTTACAGATGGAGATGCGATCTCAGGACCAGGCTCTGATACGGCAGCTCATGGACCTACACGCAGGTATTCAGGAGCTGAAGCAGGAGTGCGCTGTGGACGACGGGGAAGAGGAAGAGGATGAATATGAAGAACAGTCTTGGGACTCTGATAATGAAGCAGAGGGGAGCAGTGCTTCCTCCTATTCAGGAGAAATGTCCTTTTGCTCATCCATCTACTCTAACTTCTATACTAGTCCACTAGCACACTCCCTGTCTAAGAGGACATTTGGCCGCCGTAGTTCAGTGCCTTAACAATCTCCTAGCTTCTGACACACTGAGGCTTTCATTCACACTGTTCTCACATCATTTCTTGAAGTATTACTAACTGCTTTCAAGAGAACATAACAGTACTGTAATATACAGCTAGGATGGGGGATGCATTCTGGATTTCATAGTGCTGTTTACTGTGAACTCTGATTATTATCGCAGGTCTCAGTCTGACAAGGTCTTTGTGATAGGCTGCTATTCTACTTTTATTTCACTGACAAACTTTGTTTTGAAAGGTTACTCAGTAGATGTATATGTACAACAGGATCCAAAAGTCTGAGAGCACTAGTGAAAGTGTTTCTGTTTGGCACTGTTTTCTAATTTAATACAACTTTCATTACAAATTATATTATCGACAACAACTTGAGTGAAAAATCCCCTTTTTACTTTAATGACAGTGTGCACCAGAGCTGACACAGACTCCACGAGTTTGAGTCAAACCTGATGAGCCGTTTTAGATCAAATCCATCGGCGTGTCTTCTGAACACATGCTTCAATGGAAAGGATAAGACTCACAGAAAATCTGACCTTTAGTACAAAGCGGTCAATATCAATATCACAAGTTTGTGAAAAGTTTAATTAGTGACCAAGTAACTGTGCAGAATTGTGAATATTGAATAGTTCTCAAAAAGATTTCCTTTTTTTTTTAAATTTCAAAAATTTCTGTTTATTTCCAGTTTCAAAAAAAAAAAATCAATGTTCATTGTGGTCTCAGACATCTAGACCCCACTGTATATACTGTATATATATATATATATATATGTGTGTGTGTGTATATATATATATATATATATATATATATATATATATATATATATATATATATTCCATGTGTTTACACATGCACGCACACACACACATACATACATACATACATACATACATATATATATATATATATATATACATACATACATACATACATACATACATATATATGTATATATATGTGTGTGTGTGTGTGCGTGCATGTGTAAACACATGGAATATCTCTGACACTACTGTTAGTAGCTGCAGATGTTTGACTTTTTCAATAGTAAATGAAGATAGACTGTTTGACTTCATGACGTGGAACTTACATGTCACGTAAAGCTGACACCAGGGTGGCCTTCACTAGTCAGACTTTTTTCTTTCGTTATGATAAAATCTGATTTTATTATGTGCTAAAATAACACACTGTGCATATTTGCATTCACCGGAGCTCACCCGACTTGCATGCAACTCTGCTGCATGTAAAATTGATGATGAAAATAAAACTCTAAAACTAACCTTTTGTTGAAACAGCCTTTTTAATGGGTGACAAAATCTGTGGACTTTCGGAAATTTGAGTTCAAACACAACATATGGTCATTAATAGAATATCCAGGATATGGATTTATCAGAATATACACATACACAGTGTGTCTGAAATTTGTTATGAGCGAGCCATCATATTAGATCAGCCATAATATTAAAACCACCTGCCTAATATTGTGTAGGTGCTGCCAAAACAGCTCTGACTCGTCGAGGCAGAGACTTCACAAGACCTCTGAAGGTGTGTTGTGGTATCTGGCACCAAGACATTAGCAGCAGATCCTTTAAGTCCTATAAATTGCGAATTGGGGCCTTCACGGATCAGACATGTGACTTGATAGCATCAATGAGCCTTGGGCGTCCATGACTCTCTCACCACTTCACCCGTTGTCCTTCCTTGGACCACTTTCGGTAGGCACTAACCACAGCATACCAGGCGCACCCGACAAGAACTGCCATTTTGGAGATGCTCTGACCCAGTTGTCTAGCCATCACAATTTGGCCATTGTCAAAGTCGCTCAGATCTTTACACTTGCCCATTTTTCTGGCTTCCAACACGTCAACTTTGAACTGACTGTTCACTTGCTGCTTAATATATCCCACCCCTTTATAACGAGATAATCAATGTTATTCACGTCACCTGTCAGTAGTTTTAATGTTATCACTGATCACTGATATTATATATAATCCCATTATATATAAATTGCATAAGTATTGGATCTTACACACTTTCTTACATACTCATTATATCGGCTCTATTTATGCCAGGAATGAATAAGCTAGAAAAAGAACATAGAGTATGGTAAAGGTAGTGAGTTAATATTGTGATTTTATTAGGTGTGAATATATATTTTGATGAAAATGTTCATTTGGGACATATCACGCATCAGATGGCATGACAAAATCTCATTTATTTATCGGTTTGGTCATTTGTTTTTATTCAGCAATAAAAATGTTCAATATATTCTCTAGATATAGATCTAGAATCATAGTCCTGCATATTTTTCACTACAACTACTAACATGTATAAAAGGTACATACACATATTTCCTCAGGTCCAGCATTTTGGGGACTATCATTGCCATAAGAGCAAATTTTTAGGGTGTGGTCACAGTTCAACATTCTTAAAGGCATCAAATCTTCCAAATTAGCAACAAAAATAAAAAATAATAATAATGTGCATTTCAAAATTCCTTTGTTTAAAGATAAAATAAAGCAAGCTTCACATGCAACAAGACTATAAGACTATAACACACAAAGTGAACAGCTTATTAAAGAGACTTTTGTGACATTAACAACTCTTAACAAGACATCAGAAGGAACAGACATCTTCTTCCAGTTGTCATGCTGATCTCAGTGCTGCTCTGTGTGATCGGAGTCTAACAAAAGAGGACCACTTTCCCTCCTCAGTCTCTGGATCTCAGTGTTAAGCCCAAGCAGGGTCTGTGCCAGCTGCCGGTCCTGTGAGCGCATCTCCAGCTGAATGTTAAAGAGAAAAACACAGAGACACACTTCAGCGTTCATTTGGCTCACGGCAGCCAGACACAGCCAAACAGACTTTTCAAAACCCATTAAAGTGACGCATCACACATCATTTTTATACACAAAGTTTTTCAGATGTTGATTTGGGTCGGGGGTTCGATTCCCACCGTGGCCCTGTGTGTGTGGAGCATGCATGTTCTCCCTGTGCTGCGGGGGTTTCCTCCGGGTACTCCGGTTTCCTCCCCCAGTCCAAAGACATGCATGGTAGGCTGATTGGCGTGTCTAAAAGTGTCCGTAGTGTGAGTGTGTATGTGATTGTGCCCTGCAGTGTATTGGCACCCTGTACCCCGCCTTGTGCCCGATGCTCCCTGGGACAGGCTCCAGGTTTCCCCGTGACCCTGAAGAAGGAGTAAGCGGTAGAAGATGGATGGATGGATGGATTTGTGTCCACATTTCAGTAGGCAGGTGAATTCTGAAGAATTTTACGGTAAAACTTTTCGATGAAGTTTCACGTAATTAACATTATTTATTATTATTTATTATTGATGTTGTTGCCTTAATACATCAGTGGTGGTTAATTACTGTCATTAAATTTCTGATCATTTATGTGCACTTCTTTCTAATAACTGATTGAAGAAACATTGGTTAATGGAGACATAGCGATACAGTCACCACATAGTTTCACTCATTATGAACAATATTAAAATGACATAACTTACTTTTTTTTTTCACTTTATTAGCATCAGTTATGATTATTAATTCCACAGCTTATGGTTTGTAATGTTGCATAATGCAGTAAATAGTCTTAGTTAAGTAAATTGTAATGTAAAGCATTACCAATGTTATTATATTAACTTAAGCTACAATGTTTAAGCTAGAGTCCAATTAGTCCATATTTTGTTTGTAATCATTTGCTAAGATTTTTATTTTTATATTATATAGATAGATAGATAGATAGATAGATAGATAGATACTGTTCTATCATAGCACAGCTTCTCAAACCGCAGACCTGGAGATCCAAAACCACAGACAGTTTGGAGATTTCTCCGCTTAAAGACACCTGCTTTAACTCACCAGAGAATTTCCAATGCATGTCTTAGATGAGAAAAAAATGACCAGAGTGTGCTGGACTCAAGGACTAGTTTCGAATAAAAGATTCATCAATATTTAAAAATCAATCAATCAATCAATCCTGTACACAGATGTCCTGTGTTATGTATCATAGCTATTTGGAAATATTCCTGTTCCTCATAAATTTGGACATTTACCATTTATAGGAGGTCGTTACGGTAAAGTTGTACAAATACTTTATTTTGAAGTAAGAAACTCCATGCATTAAGGTTGAATTAGAGAAAAAAAAACTCTACAAGGAGACTATGTAACAAGTGAGTTTGTGCTTCACATGATCCATGAAGTAAATTTGAAAAATTGTGTATCAACCTCAAAAACATGTAGTTACACTGAAGTGAAATCAACTCACCAGTTCAGACCGTAACCAGGTAATTGCTCCATCTATCTTGGCTCTGCGTAGCTCTTCATTAGCTTGGAAACTCCTGCCAGTGCTCATCAGATCATCGTCGTTTTCAGAAGACGCTCGCGGCTCGGCTGTTGCTCTGAAGGCATGGCGGAGCTTGTTTTTAATGTTCTCCAGCACCATAATGGATACTGAGTCCTCATACTGAGTCTCTGGGTTCATTGTGGCATCCAGGGGAGTAAATGAACGTGTGTGAGACGATGCCTTGGTCCTACTAATACCCTTCCTCAGGGGACTGACTACTTTCACACACACACATCTTTGGTCCAGTGTCATACATTAGTGGGTTTTTTTTTTCCTCTTGTCCCTGGCAGTCTTTCTGGATTACTCACTAAAACACTGAGAAACTGTCACTGATGAGCAGCAAGTGTGTAAGTCCTTCTCTAGTCTGCTACCACATTTGGGCCTGCCTTGTTTTGTCAGTGTTACTATAGAGAACCCCCCCCCCCCCCAACCCGGCAAGAAGAATGGACGGACATTGTGGACAAAGTCTATTGTTTCATCCAAAAGAAGTGAAAAGGTGCAGGGGGCCTTGCTCACTCAGTCTTTCACTCACCCCCACCACGCACCCATTCAGCCTTTGTGTGAGAAATGGGCTGCGAGAAAGATCTCAGTCGAGTCTTTCTTTGTGACGGAGTACAGTGTTTCGACAGCTAGTTTTCTTCTGACCTTTTCCACAGGTTTTATAGGCTTGAAAAAAAAACCCAACTCATCACCACCATACGTCAAACGAGGCAGCGGCTAAGAAGCTGGAGTCTGTGCTTTTCAGTGGGACACCACAAAAGCTTGCTGTGGAGAAACAGAATTAGCACTTTTGTGTGTAAAGCAAGCGTATTTCCCAAGGGGCAATCAATCCACAACTGCCTGGCAGGCTTGACACAATCCTTTCGCTCGCTCTGTAGAAACAGAAACAGAAGTCTAGTGTACTCTCCTGCCTCATGCAAGCTACGCCAACACTTTGTTTTTTTCTTTTTTTCTCACAAAGGCGCATGTTGAACAGCACCAGAACTGACCAAAGTAACCCCCTCTCCATACATTTCTTCAGTTAAAGTCATTCTTGAAAAGCACTTTATTTTCAACTCGCATCTAACTTCTTAACTGTTCAGTGGGCAGTTCTGTTGTGGCTTTGTCATGCGGTGTAGAGCTTCAGTGGTTTTGAAATATCAAGCTCATTATGCATGCCTATTGGATGATGAACTTGGTGGGGGAGGGGGAGGGGGTCTAGGGATGAAGTGTGGAATACCGTGTGACATTTGCGCAGAGATGCTCATTAGACCATGTGCAAATGTGAGATTAAGTCTTAAGGTCAGTCAGTGAAGCAAAACATGACAGTCTAACAGAAGACGAACGAGCAACCATTAAACTCACAGTGATAGTTGAGAGAAAGACATTCAGTGGCGGAAGGCTGCCTTTACTCTAATCATCCAGTGTAATATAAATTCTGCTTCACACCTAACTCTAAGAAAAAAAACAAAGACCAATGACACTGATATAGGAAGATACATTTCACATACACCTAGGCTAAAGATATTCTCACAACTCAACATATTTCATGCTACTATACATTTCTTTTGGCGAGTCACTTCAGATGTAACATAATGCCGTAATGATCAGCATTAAGTATGGAGGAAAAAGGCTGAAGCGTTTCATCCACATGACACCATCCTAACTGTGAAGCATGGGGGTGGCAGCATCATGTTTCGGGGGGTGTTTTGCTAGAAAAGGAACTGGTGCACTTCAGAAAATAGATGAGGAAAGATGTTTAGCAGCAAAACCACAGGACATTAGACAGAAAGTTAAAACTTGGTCGCAACTGTTTCCAAAAGGACAACGATCCTAAGTATACCTCCAAAGTTGTAACATGATGGCTTAAAGACAACAAAGTGAAAGTATTAGAGAAGCCATCACTGAAGAAGCTCTGATCTGAATCCCACAGACAATTTGTGGATCGAACTGAAAAAACATCTCTGAGCAAAGAGGCCCAGAAACCTGACTGAGTTAAACCAATTGTGTCAGAAGGAATGGGCTACAAATCTGGCAAAATATTGTGAGACGTTTGGGACATAAGGCTTCTCCAAGTCACTGATTCAAGTTCAAGCAGTTAAAAGGCAATGCCAGCAAATACTGACAGCGTGCGTCAACTTCAGACGCACTGAAAATCTGTTCTAGCAAATCAAAGAGGAAATAAATCTATCATTTTTTTAATATAAAATGTGTGAAGTTGTGAGAAATTCAGTTTGAATGTCTTTAGCCTAAGTGTACGTAAACATTTTTCATAAAGATAAGATTTTTTTTAAAAAGTGAAACAGTAAGATAATCTCCTTAATGGGCAGTGACATTATAAATTAATTTAGATTTGCACAGTTAAGCTTTAACATTTTCTTTCAGTCTTCCCAGGACAAATCCTGGAAATTTCCCGAAAGTCTAATAATAACCTTCACCAGTGATTAGTAATTCTAGATCTTTCTATTCTGTCTTTCGATTCTGCCCAGTTTCTCAAAAACATCGCCGCAGAAACATCATTGTTCAATGTTAAAGTGAGCATCACACGCAACTCTCTCTCTTCCACTTAAGCTGATCTTAACTTTACAAATATTTTGACTGATCGGATCCTGTAGGCATGATTGTGCAGCCACCTACTGGTATCTGGTGGTAAAAACAAGTGGTTAACACCAGCAAAGCCACATCTGAGATCATTTTGTAATGGTCTTTCGGATATTACCGTAAAAGATTTTCTGGAGTGAGTGATTAATAAATAAATATGTTTCAACACTGACAGAATACTTTCTTCTTGTTATGAGCTGTTTTATAAAAAAAACAATTATATCACCCTGTAATATATTATATATATTTTATTAAAATGCAATCATTACATATAAATATTTATACTTCCACAGCAATGAAGAAAAAAGTTACAAAATTAAAAACTGTATTCCAAACAGAAGCACATGCATGGTTTAGACAGTGCTACCTGGAACAAAATCCTACAGACTTACAGTAAAAAAAAAAGCAAACAAAAAAAAGCACTTATTCGACAGTAAAAGTAATACAAATACAAATGCAAACTCTAAAAGTCAAGGCAATCTCATGGCATGAGTTCTGAATCTGCAGTGCATGATGGGAGTTAGCCGTATGCATATTTGTCTGATGCTGCTCTGTCGTTATGAGTTATCTGTCCACTCAGCTTCATTAGCAGCTTCACAATCAGGCCTGCCTGTAGAGGAAACATGGGTACTCATTGTCAAACACAGACTGACATAACTGACAACAGTATCTATACATACTGGCTATATATATATATATATATATATATATATATATATATATATATATATATATATATATATACTGCCACAGACTCGCTGTAGGGGGTAGAGCTGGATCTGATCAAACCTCTCCTTCAAGCCTAACCCACACAATGGTGTACACCACGAAACAACACATTAAACACATTCCAAAGCCTGGACTTTTGGCTCGACTCCATCCAGCTCCACCCAGGTAGGAGGCGATGGATCAGGTCTGACTCCACCCAGTGGAATTTTTTGTTCTGTGCTTGGAAATCTTTTATTAAAATGTATTGTTTCCTCGACTACCAAAGATGTACAAATCCATCCTCTTCAACATACACTGTGATGTAATGCCTATTAACTACTTATATACAATGTTTGTTTACTTAAAAACGTGAAAATAAAGTATGCTATGAATAAAAGGTATTTATTTAGACCAATTTTCCAATGTTACGCTACAAGAGACTTGGGGCGGCTGTGGATCAGGTGGTAGAGCGGGTTGTCCACTAATCGTACGGTTGGCGGTTCGATTCCTGGCCCACGTGACGGAGTCGTTGCCCGAAGTGTCCTTGGGCAAGACACTGAACCCCAAGTTGCTCCCGATGGTAAGTTAGCGCCTAGCATGGCTACCATTGGTGTGTGAGTGTGTGTGTGTGTGTGTGTGTGTGTGAAAGAGTGAATGAGACACAGTGTAAAGCGCTTTGGAACTGCTAAGGTTAAAATAAAGCGCTATATAAGTGCAGACCATTTGCCATACACCATGTCAGCCAAATAAAGGTAGAACATCTGGAATATTTTCGGGCTTCTTTCTAATGTGTACTAACATAAAAGCCACTTATGTGTCTAGCATACCTGTTTAGTGTGCACTATGAAGTTCTTCTTGTTCTCAAGACTGTGGATTTGGACGTACTGGTCAGCCTGCCCGAGTTGCCACATGAAGGTGCCATACTCCATGCTGAGGTGGAGCACCTGGAGCAAACAGAGCAAAGTTACTGCAGCTCATACAGAGGAGAGATGCAGCATTAAGAGTCGTAGGGCCTCCGGGTTAGTGTGACTTTGCAGAACATGCATGATGCAATACCAGAGCTGAGTTTTAACCATTTAAGCTAGACGAAGTCAACCCACTGACATGTTTAAGTCAACGTTTTGTTGATAATTATAGTTGTAAGTTCTCTGTCTTATTTTAAGTCCACCTTTAAGGAAGTAGCTGGAATTGCAATGAACAGTTCGAAAACCAATTGAACAGAAAAAAACACTTCTAAGTTGTCTAAGTTCTAAGTTAATATTCTAAAGAATATTTAAAAGGCTGATTTATTAAAATGACTTCGGAAACGAATAAAAATGTAAAATAACGAGAGTGAATTCTAGATGAAAAGAGAGAAATAATAACAATGGTGTGGTGTCATATAACAGAATGTTTATGGTTTAATAAGGGGTGTATTGATGCGTTTGGTTCAAAATTCAGAGAAAGTTTGTCATACTTAACAAGTTTGTTAAGTGCATCATGGTAAAACAGTCGGCAGAAACAGATGGACATTAATCAAAAGGAACACTATTGCAATATGTACAAATTTGGGCATAATTTCATACTAGTGCTTGGGCCCCAAATAATCGCTCCTTGTGACAATATTTCTTACTGTCTCCATTGCTATCATTATCACTACTGATCTCTGCAGAAAGTCGTTACGATAACGACATGCTAATGCCTCACCTTGGTTTCCATGTTCATGAGGTGCAGTCCTTTGGTGTTGACCCCCACGTAGACCCGGATGACCTTGTGGGTGCTGGAGCTGGCCTTGGTGTAGACCTGGCCGGTGAAAAACGCAGCACCGTAGGTGGGAATATCCCAGCAGTTCTGCAGGAAGAGGCGCTGAAGGTGATGCATTTCTTTACTCACTCCCTCACTGGTGCTCACACTCTAATAAACCAATATACACAGTGGTTAGATTAGACACAGCATAATAAAATCAGATTAAAAAAAAATAAAAAATCAATGATCTGATCTGAAATGCAACCCTGCCTTATACTCGTGAAGTATTCTGTTGGTCCAGTGATGTGCTTTACTTTTCACTTTGGAGATCGGAACGATGGATTTCAGGTTTTCCTCACTGTTGAAAACAGACAGAGTGAGAACAAGGTGTATCATGATAGACATTGTACATAGGAAAAGCATCAATTTAATGTGAAGCTGGTGCTTACTTCAGAAAGCCTTGTTTGTGTTTTTTGCTGTCATAGTTGCCGTAAATGATCTGCAGAAGGAGGCTGGCTAGAGTTATGAGCTTGCTATCTGATGATGAGAAGAAACCTTTGAGGAGGAAGTAGCGAGCTTCATCAAACAGGATGAGGATGGAGAGCGGATCTTCAACCTAGAGGGAATGTCCAATGAAACACTTACAGGATTAACAGTCTTTTCATCCATCTATCTTGTATTCTATCAAGTGTTGCCTTGTTTAAACTTGGTACAACTGGAAAAGCGGTGTGCGGGCATGGTAAAATTGTACGACACCTTCTTTTCAACATCCAGAGGCAGACGGACATCTCTGCGTAGGAAGAGTTGGGGGCTTTCCCTCTGTGGGTCCAGTGCAGTCAGGTCTGTGACGATCTCGGGCCAGATACGCAAATGCTGTAAGGGCTTGTGATAGGGCTTCAGCTGCAGACCTTAAAAACAACGACAACTGCTTGGTTACAAGTTGTTGCGTTTATCCCAGTCATTCTGTTTAACCTATTAAAAACAAATGCAGCTTGTGTGTAGTTCGGTGTAAGAAAGTGCCAGAAATTCCGGCTTAAACAGCAACGCGATCGTTTTCCATGGATGGAAAGCGTTGTGAAAAAGAGCTAATTTTTATTGTCCTTTTTAGGACTGTACAATGTTGCGGTGGGACTCACTGAGGTTCTCAGAGCAGATCCAGATGGTGAAGTACTGCTGTGTTTCCTGTGAGAGCCTCATACCCTCCATGATCTGCTGCACCGTAGTGTTGTTGCCGTGCTTCAACTCCACTGAGCGGTACGAACCATCCATGCGGTAAATCCGCACCTTTTCATACTGACACAGTTTTCATGCAGGTGCTCGTTAAAACTTAGAGGAACAGTGACGCTGAAGGACTTTTGTGTACTCTCCAGCTTATATTCTCACGGGTGTGTGCATTTGTATGCTGAATAAAGCCAGGCAATACAGTAAAGTCTATATATCCATATATACACAATACTGTGCAAAAGTTTTAGGCACCCTATTTTTTTTTATATTGACTTTGTTTCATTTAATACTGTGTACTGCTCTTTACTGTATATTTTTTTAAATGTAGAAACATTTACTTTCATTATTTTGAAGGCATCTTTGCTCTACAGAATTTCTTTGCATGTGCCTAAAACTTCTGTGCCGTACCGTACTATACATGTCGCCAAGCCTAAACCCAAGCGTTTAACAACTATTAACGTTCGTTTACACAACTCAAGTTTTTCTTGAAGTATGTAAGTACTGTATATACAGGCCGATCATACGTACTGGCTGGTTATTGGCTTGTTTAAGGAGTTTTACAGTTTCCTCCCAGTTGTTCTGTTTATTCTCCTCACAGACTTGAAGGGGGGAACGTTTCTGTTGGTCTTCAATGTGCTTTAAAAAAAAAGAAAAGAAAAAAAAAGAATAACAAAACAGATGGGAATTGCGAAAGAAAAGAAAAGAATGCCTTATAAAAGACGTGCTTAACATGAACATAAGGTGTGGCTTCATCTATAAGACTTTGTTAGCATTTAGAAACACATAGACGCTAACTCACTGGTCAGTGCAGTAGCAGGAAAAAAAAACGAAAGCTATTTTAGGCAGCTTGACTCACCCTGTCTATATCAGGGTGCTGAAGCAGGAGCTCCACAATCTCTGAGTGGCCTCCTCCAGCTGCAAAGTGCAAGGGGGAGCTAAGCTGTCCATTCAGCAGGTTGGGGTTGCAATTTCCTTTCTCCAACAAAAGTTTGGTGGCCTCCACCTTCCCATGCCTGCAAGATTAAAACAGCCACATCACAAATACCACCATTTTTCTTCTGCCTTCTATTGTGTGTTCATTTTTTAACAGTCTGAACAATTTAATTTCACACTATTACCCTTGTGAGATTAAACAGAGAGTGAGCGAGACACAGGAGAAGACGGTACATACCAGCATGCATAATGGATGGGGGCCCAGTGATCACTGTCCAGCAGTTTGACAGAATAACCACTGTCCAGCAGTTTGGACAGAAGCTCTGTGTCTCCCTCGCAAGCGCTGCGATGCAGCGGGAAGTCATCTACCCACTGGCGATCTCTTTAAAACAAGGCGGTATTTAAAGATCATGGGCTTTACAATGGATTCGAATTTGAAACAGTGATCTTAATTAAAAAATTCTCATTTCCTAGAGAACGAGCTGCAGTAGTACAGCAGTACCCTGAACTGTAATACGTGTAGTAACTGTGGAACATTGCAGACTCCTTTATTCACTCACTTGTCCTCAGTCACACTGGTCATGCTACGCTGCCATTTCTCTCTCTTTGGAATCTGGATTTTGGAGTAGTCTGGAGCTCCCAAGCCAAAGTATGGATTAATGATGACCTTATCCACCTATACACACAAGACACAGACAAACAACTGCACTTAAGTCATTACTCCTAATTAATACATGGAGGATTCTTTTAAAAAGGTTTTCTGCTTTATTATCTTCTGATAGACTGCGCTGGTATTTCTGATTTTCTGAACACGCTGCTCCTTTTCTTATTTTAAAAGACGTTTACTGTTATCTCACTCTGTTGGTGTACTGCAGGTCTGAGCCAAAGAGTGGATTCTCGATACAAATGTCTGCCCTCTCCAGTGACATCATCTTGCTCTTGATCTCCAGCGCGGTGTAGCCCATGTGAAGCGTGTCGTTCTGCTTGCTCTCGGTAGAGTAGGCCGGATTGCTGACATTGGTTTTGACCCTCTCTATAGGCGCGGGTCTGAAGAGTGCAGGGATAGCGTGCGGCACACTGTGCTGCTCCGCTAACCACCTGAGGGCAGCGACACAGACGTTTTTCAGTAATACAACATCTTTTATTATGCCCTGTCAGCATATACTGTGGTGTGCGACCAAATAAATATATCAGGCTATAACTTATGATCAGTGCAAGATTGTTAGTAGAACACTCCACACCTAAAAATCGAAACAGAGCTTATAACCCAGATTAAAGTTGCAGTATGTAATGTTTGAGTGTTTTTAAGATTCATCTATTTTCTGATTTAATGTTAATTTAAAAAAAAAAGCACAAAAAAAACCCAGTGATTCTCAATATAGTCGTGCAATGGGTCTTGCACCTTCATTCCTTTTCAGTCTTAGGTCTACATTTTTCCGGCCCAGAAATAGGCTCAGCTCTGTTCCTTCTTTAAACGGTTACCCACATTGGAGTGAAGTGAGGGGAAGGAGAGGGGTCACTGTTTTTTTTATTGCAGTTGTGATTTGCCTCACATGCAACAAAGGGCTCTGACAATTACATATCGCCTATTTTTATTTATTTAAACTTTAAATGTATTTATTGAAATATGAGTTACAACATATATCATTTTAGCTCTGTTTCCACAGCTTTCCATAAATCTGCTCTCCATTCTAACTCTCATTCATTCTTTAGACCACATTTGGCAAACTTTCCCTATGGGATCATGTGGCGCTCGTGATTGGTAACTTGTTGGACCTCATGAGTTTGCTGTGATTCTTTGACTCCCAGAAAACAAGTAATCTGTACTTATACTCAATTCTACCACACAGAGGAGTTCACAGAGGAAATATAATACTGGCACGAGCATGGAAGCCGTCAAAGCCTACTTGTCAAGGCCGAGAAGCATCTTTGAGGTGATTGAGTTGAAGTGGGCGCTGGTTTCGCTGCACACACGCATGATGTCTTGAAGGCAGTAAAAGCTGGGACTCCCAGGGTGATACACAGCCTTACTATTGTCTGTTGAGGATTAGAGACCGCTGTATTAATTATGACCCAAGTATACACTACCAGTCAAAAGTTTAGACACACTCATTCTTTATTTTTATTTTTCCACATTTTATAATAATAATAAAGCGATCAAAACTCTGGAGTAACACAAATGGAACTATGGGAACTACGTTGTGATAAAAAATACAAAACAAATCTAAATAATTTAGTATTTTAGCATCTTCAAAGTAGACACACTTTTGGCCTAGAATTTCCAGAAATGTATTCTTGGCATTTTCAGGATCGATTTCTTGAGGAATTTCCCTGAGATGCTTTTTAAACAGTATTAAATGAGTTCAAACCGACGCTGGACGCTTACCGCCTGCTTTTCCGAATATTTCGCATATTCTTTTGTAAATAAAATGCTCGTTTTCTAATGAAAGAAACGAATACGTTGGCGCAATCATATTTTTGTCCACAACACCGATTTCAAACATTTAATCACACACCTTCAGATCAAAATCCCACACCTTAAGATCGTGAGAAACATTTCACTCGAGTGTCCACAAACTTTTGACCGGTAGTGTATATTACTGACATGTTTTCAAAAAAAAAAAAAACATCCAGACAGTTACACTGTCCTTGTAATCATCCCAGTATCTTACCTTTAACATTAATTGGCACAATAAATAGAGAGGCCTCTTTCCCTTCGTTCTCCCCATCTAGAGGGAACTTCCTCATGTGCACAACACGTTTCCCTGTGACGAGCACCACACACACAGTGTATTAACAATCCTTAATCAAGAACATATGAAGACATAAAATAGTTGACTGATTCACTGTCTCTTCCATTCTCATCACTCTGCTTCTATGTAGCCAATAATTAATACTTATAACACTGTGCTGTAGTCAGAAGTCTCGATTCTACAGCACCGCACATACACGTCTGATATTAATACGCTCTGCTAATACATACTATTCCACACAGTGATGTTATTTATGATAGCACGCCCACTCTCATGTTCTTCTGCTTAATGATAAATACTATGTGTGTATGAAATGATAAGAGGATATACTAACCTATTATGCCTTGGTTATTTGATATGGGCTTAGTTGCTTCGTCCACATATTCCAGGATTGACTTTATCTTGTCACTGCCTGCATGGATTTTGGTCCCCAGGAGAACCTTCTTCCTCTTCTTCTCTTTTCCCTCAAGTGGAACTTCAATCAGCAGAATCTACAGAAATGACCCAATATGTATATAAGTAGCATACATGTTTACACGAACATTTATGCACAATATGTAAAGATGTCTATTACTCTTTAAACAAAAAGAGAAGTATGAATACGTTCATTAGCCTTTTCATTACATTAATTTACATGTAAATACTTAAATTACATAAATCAATCCAAACTATACACTCATGACTTATACACAGTGACCATTTTATTTGGAACACCTAGCTTATACACTATATGGACAGCTGGACCACCATATGTGGTTCTTCCTCAAACTGTTGCACAGGATGTCTTTGTACGCTGTAGCGTTACAATTTTCTTTCTCTGGAACTAAGAGGCCCGGACCTGTTCCAGCATGACGTTGCTCCTGTGCACAAAGCGAGATCCATGAAGACATGGTTTGAGAAGGTTGGACTGGAAGAACTCGAGTGTCCTGCACAGATCCCTGACCTCAACCCCACTGAACACCTTTGGGATGAACTGGAACACCGACTGCACCCCAGACCTCCTCACCTAACATCACTAACGCTCTTGTAGATGAATGAACACAAATCCAAACATCCAATGGAAAGCCTTCCCAGAAGAGTGGAGGTTATTATAATAGCAAAAAATGGGGACCAAATCCTGAATGGGATGTTCAACAAACATGGGTGTGATAGTCAGGTGTCCACAAACGTTTGGCCATATAGTATACCTAGAAATAGGTAAACCTACCGTATAGATGCACTGTATATGTGTACAATTATCTGTTGCTATGGACAACATGTCAGCCCCCTCCCTGTAGTCCCTGTGTCACAGCTAAATAACAGTTGGTCCTATGGTGGTCACTTTCCATTGAAACATGGAATAGAGGGATGCTGACAATTTGTTTATAGCAACAGATAGGCTACACGTCAGTTATAATTATATAATTACAAAATACATGCATAGGCAAGTATAAGTGCAAAAGACCAGTGAGTGTAGATACAAGGTGAGTATAAGCGTGTAAGTAAGTGTCACTGCTCTCACCTCATATGCTTTGGCACGGTACTCCTTGGAGCTGAGGCTCACAGCACTCTTTGGCCGTATAACAGCTACAAACACATCTTCAAGCTCCTGATTACCCATCTTTTACACATCTCATACCCAATGTTTCACTTTCTGATAGCGGCAACTGTCTGAACACCATACCTGCAGTGGATGGATTAAAAGTAATAAGCAGGAGTGGACATCATCAACATCATTATTATTATTATTATTATAATTTTATTGTGAACCCAACAAATAATGTCACAATTTACATCAGCATCCTGGGTATACTTTTACAACACTGACTTACAGTACAGTACTCCTCAGAGTAAGTACAGTACTCACTTACAGTACGTACTCCTCAGAGTAAGTACAGTACTCACAGTACAGTACCCCTCAGAGTAAGTACAGTACTCACTTACAGTACGTACTCCTCAGAGTAAGTACAGTACTCACAGTACAGTACCCCTCAGAGTAAGTACAGTACTCACTTACAGTACGTACTCCTCAGAGTAAGTACAGTACTCACAGTACAGTACCCCTCAGAGTAAGTAGAGTACTCACTTACAGCACGGTACTCCTCAGAGTAAATACAGTACTCACTTACAGTACAATACTCCTCAGTGTAAGTACAGTACTCACTTACAGTACGGTACTCCTCAGAGTAAGTACAGTAAGGTATTGCTAATGTGTTGTGTTGACATTATGAAAATGTCTATCAATTAAAGGAAAAACCCACCCTGAACATCTTTTAAATTAACCTTTATAATTTAACAAGTGATCAACAACATAACGTGAACTTCAAAAGGATCCCATATTTACTGTGTAATAAAACTCTGAGTTGATTCCTAAAGTTGATTCCTAAAGTATGATGATTTATTTTCACCTTTGGCTGACAGCTTACCATATTGCCCACAATGCCGTACTGTACTTACTGACAGCGTACTATATTACCCATGATGCCGTATTATACTTACTGACAGCTTACTATATTACCCATGATGCTGTACTATACTTACTGACAGCTTACTATATTACCCAAAATGCCGTACTATACTTACTGACAGCTTACTATATTACCCACGATGCCATACTGTACTTACTGACAGCTTACTATATAACTCGAGTGTCCTGCACAGATCCCTGACCTCAACCCCAGTGAACGCCTTTGGGATGAACTGGAACACAGACTGCACCTCAGACCTCCTCACCTGACATCACTAACGATCTTGTAGATGAATGAACACAAATCCCCACAGCCACGCTCTAAAATCCAGTGGAAAGCCTTCCCAGAAGAGTGGAGGTTATTATAACAGCAAAGGAGGAACTAAACTCTAGAGCCAGTGTCCACAAACTTTTGGCCCTATAAATGTATATAATGCTGTCCCTAGTAATCATTAATAACATTTACAGTATCATCCACTGTTAAGTAGAGGACATAACACAAGGGTTAATGAACAGGTCATGTTGCCTTTAGGTAGATCAGGCACAATAACCAAGCTTGGAAACGCTCTAACTTTTTATAGTCAGTTTGACCCCAAAATTACGGGTCATGTTGACCCGAACATTATGGATCACGGTTATTTCAGGTCATTTTAACACAAACATTACGGGTCACGGTGATTTCGGGTCATGTTGACCAGAACGTTACGGGTCATGGTGATTTCGGGTCAGTTTGACCCGAACATTAAGGGTCATGGTGATTTCGGGTCATGTTGACCAGAACGTTACGGGTTATGGTGATTTCGGGTCAGTTTGACCCGAACGTTATGGGTCATGGTGATTTCGGGTCATGTTGACCAGAACGTTACGGGTCATGGTGATTTCGGGTCATGTTGACCAGAACGTTACGGGTCATGGGGATTTCGGGTCAGTTTGACCTGAACGTTATGGGTCATGGAGATTTCGTCATGTTGACCAGAACGTTACGGGTCACGGTGATTTCGGGTCATGTTGACCAGAACGTTACGGGTCATGTTGACCAGAACATTAAGGGTCATGGTGATTTCAGGTCATGTTCACCAGAATGTTACGGGTCACGGTGATTTCAGGTCATGTTCACCAGAATGTTACGGGTCATGGTGATTTCAGGTCATGTTCACCAGAATGTTACGGGTCACGGTGATTTCAGGTCATGTTCACCAGAATGTTACGGGTCACGGTGATTTCGGGTAACGTTGACCAGAATGTTACGGGTCACGGTGATTTCGGGTAACGTTGACCAGAATGTTACGGGTCACGGTGATTTCGGGTCATGTTGACCAGAACGTTACGGGTCACGGTGATTTCGGGTCATGTTGACCAGAACGTTACGGGTCACGGTGATTTCGGGTCATGTTGACCAGAACATTACGGATCGTGGTGATTTCGGGTCAGTTTGACCAGAACATCACAGATCGTGGTGATTTCGGGTCATGTTGACCAGAACGTTATGGGTCACGGTGATTTCGGGTCATGTTGACCAGAACGTTATGGGTCACGGAGATTTCGGGTCAGTTTGACCAGAACGTTACAGGTCACGGAGATTTCGGGTCATGTTGACCAGGACGTTACGGGTCACGGAGATTTCGGGTCAGTTTGACCAGAACGTTACGGGTCACGGAGATTTCGGGTCATGTTGACCAGAACGTCACGGGTCACGGTGATTTCGGGTCAGTTTGACCAGAACGTCACGGGTCACGGAGATTTCGGGTCACGTTGACCAGAACGTTATGGGTCATGGTGATTTTGTGTCAGTTTGACCAGAACGTTACGGGTCACGGTGATTTCGGGTCAGTTTGACCCAACATGTAAGGAGGGCTTCAACAAATGCACCAACAAGTAAATCTGCCCATGTTGAGTCAACACGAGCAAAACTTTAGTATACTTCTACTTTAAGTAAACATTTATAACGCATCGTTTCGACCTGAACAGAGAGTTTTAAAGCAACTTGAACCCAGCAGTAAGATGATGTTGAACTGAATAATCTAGACATCTCGAACATAAAGAAATAAACATGAAGTTGCTTAGTTCATGGAGATTGTTTGGCACCTCAGAGACCACTATACAACCCCCGGATACCAACTAACTAGCAAGCCAGCTTCCTACAGAAACTTCAATACACCACCAAAAACAATCAACTCAATTATCGTAGTAATTAAAAAAGACGAAGATATTTGCTTTAACTGGAAAGAGCGAACATTTATCTCCGTGTAATTGCTGCGGAAACATGACGTGCCGCTCGGCCACCACCTTGCTAACTAACGCTAGCTGTGTTAGCTTCTGGACTAACTGAACTAACAGCGACTGTGAGGGAACGCTATAACGCGTATTAACGTGGTGTTAAGACCTTATTACACAAAAGAGTCCTGAAGCTTACCTGAAAATCTCTACTTTCATACTGATGTATTTCCAGCTAAATTATAGAAATTATTAAGTTTAGAAAAACCTCAAGTTGTGTTAACTTCCGGTCGCAGGAGATCAGCGTGAGGATGGAGTTACAGCGTCGCAGACACTGAACAGGAACCAAAACACACAGACACAGACGCGCGCGCACACACACAGAGACAGACACACAGACAGACCGACACACACACACACACACACACACACACACAGACAGACAGACACACACACAGAGAGACAGACACACACAGAGAGACAGACACACACACAGGCTAATCAATGCTATACTTTTATGCTTAAACTGAACACCTTAACACTAACCTGAGTAAACAAAAGGAAACTTTCTGAACCTAAAAAAAGAGCTTTTTTGTTTGTGGGGACCAGCCAAATATACCCACAAGGTCCAAACAGTCAGATATTACTGTTTGTGAGGAGCTTTGGTCCCAACCAAGATACAACACTCATCCCCCCCCATGACTGTATCATGACACATCATGGACGAAAGTTTGTGGACATCTAACTTTGCACCCCAGACCTCCTCACCCAACATCAGTGCCTGACTTCACTAATGCTCTTGTAATCTACTGAACACAAATCCCACACAGCCACACTCCAAAATCTAGTAGAAATCCTTCCCAGAAGAGTGGAGCTTATTATAAGATGGGATGTTCAAAAAGTACATATGCATGTGATGGTCAGGTGTCCACAAACTTTTGGCCGTAATAGTATAAAGAGTTGACTCTATTGCATTGATTCAAAACCATCCCTGAGAAAGAAAAGAAGTCAGAAACCAGCTCTAAACATCATTAAAGTGTCTGCAACTAAGAAACCGGTTCATGTGTAGTTTTGATTAGATAAGACGAGTGATTAACAATGCCCACTTAAACATGTCACAAATTATGGACGGAATCAAAAGAACTCCTTAGTTTTAGACATCACAGAAAAATACCTGCTGCGAGTTCTCGTTATTGCTTTAATTGATTTATTTTTCATAAGAACAACTTGTCTACCATGTAGCATTAGTAGCGATACTTCAGAAACTTAACATCTACCAGTTTGTTGTGTGTTGCAGAGCAAGCTGAATTTTCAGCAGGAACATAACACACAATATTGTTAATGCAGTGCTGAGAATGATCCACCAAGTCGCTTTAATCTGGTGTGGTGGTAGTCTTAAAAACACCGCGAAATTTGTTTAAACCATACATGTTACATTTCATAAAACGTACAGCTCGTGCAGCACAAAAATCGCCATTGGTTAGAGCAACAGCCGATCGCTTTGTGCTACTGTTCAAATAGGACACGCTGAAATAAACACAATCACTTAATCATTTTATTGATGGCAATTATCCATGTTTTTATTTATCACTCGTTCAGTAATAATTATCATGGCTTTAAAATTAAGTAGATGTCCTTATTATCCAAAGTCACCCTAAGTCCATTTAAACAAGCAATAGAAAAATATATACTTAACACTTTTTACAATACTGGTTTTGGTCCAAACAAAAGTGGATCAGAAATGCCAATATACCTTTAGTCTTCAAAGGATCCCCAATTTGCATTTAAGGTCAGTTATAAATGGATTTGGGTAACTTTGAATTAAGGGCTTTACATAAATTCTAAAAGACAAAAAAAAAAAAAAAAAAAAAGCCGAATGAAAAATAAGCTTGTTTAACACACAAAAACTTCACAGATTAAAAAAAAAAAAAAAAAGTTACTATTTACAATTTTTAATAATATTCAAAAGGCAGGAGACAAAGAGCAAGATGAGGTGTAGAGAGTTGAGAGCAAGAAAACAGGAGAGTAATAGAGAGAGGGAAAGGGGGGGGGAAAGCACTCAACGATGAATTTGAACAGATTTGAAGTGCAGATTTACACTGGATCTGAGGAGAGCAGCGGGGCTACCTTTTTCACCAACCCATCGACAGCATGTGGGTCTAACCCACACCACCACCCAGCCCTTTCCTTAAAACACATTCATTTGCCTCTAGTTTCCAACCAGCACAATTCAGCATGTACAAAGAAACCACACATACACACAAATATGTGCACAAAAAAAAGAAATGAAAAAATGCTTCATTCAGTACATAGAAACACTCGCCTCACTGTACATACAGCAACTAGTCCTCATCTCTGCCACGTGCAGATTTACCTGCAGATCACCCAAGCAAAACCTATTTGTCACTTCCCTAAATTATTATTTTATTTTTTTTTGCATGGTATTCTTTACAAAAAAAGTCATGCGTAAATCCTGACAACATTGCAGATGCTGAAAATAGATAGACCTGCTCCTGCACAAGGTAAGGTTTTCGCTTGATTGTATTGATTTATTTCGCATTTTTGAGTCTCTGTGAGTTTCAGTCACAAGGCCAGAGCTCCACAGTCTACCAATGACCCTCGACTGCAAAACAAATCTCCTAGCAAAAAAAGGAGCCATGAGTGTACCAAGCTCAGAATACTAAGTACTTCAGTGTTTGTTCGACGGTGAGGCAGTCTGTCTCGTTTCCAAATTTACTTCCTACGCCGGACAGCGGTTTTGATCTTGCGGCCGGCGATGCCGTGCTGTCCGATCGGCGCCGTGTTGGAACTCTTTGCTGACCTGAGGAGGAGAAAAAAAAAGAAAAAGTTAAACAATTGCGAAAGAGCAAAAAAAATTTTAAAAATCTACACTTACCAGTCAGTTTATTAGGAACACCTGAACATTTATGTAGCTATCCAATCAGCTAATCATGTGACGGCAGCACAATGCATAAAAATCATGCAGATACAGGTCAAGAGTTTCATTTATAGAAAGAAAAAAGTAATCTCTGAGGCTTTGATTATGGCATGGATGTTTGTACCATATGAACTGGATGAGTATTTCAGAAACTGATGATCTCCTGGGATTCTCCCACCCTCCACCCCCACCGTCTCTGGAGTGTACACAGAATGGTGCAAAACACAAAAAACACCTTGTGTGCAGAGGGCCTGCAGGCTGAAACTCCTTAATGAGAGAGATCAGAGGACCAATCTGGCCATTTTCCTCTGATCTCTCTTATCAACAAGGTGTTTCCACTCACAGAACTTTCACTCACTTAATGTTCACGCAACACTGTGTAAAACTTGAGACTGATGTGTGTGAAAATCCCAGGAGATCAGCAGTTTCTGAAACACTCAAAACCAGCCTGTCTGGTACCAATATCCATGCCATGATCAAAGTACCAGAGATCACATTTTTTCTCCATTCTGATGTTTGATGTGAATATTAACGGAAGCTCTTGCTCTGTATCTCTTCATGATTTTTTTGTTTTTGCATTGTGCTGATGCAATAGGATTGGCTGATTAGACAACTGCATGACAGTGCAGGTGTTCCTAACAAAGTGGACGGTGAGCACATGGCTATTTTATTAACAAGTAACCTCAGTTCAATTAGGGTTCGATTTACAGTGCCACAATGTGACAGAAGAGGAAAAAACTAAGATGCATCAAGGTGTATTTTAGAGATTTTTACAGCCTACAATATAATTTGCTTTTACAAAACATCAGTTTCATTAATTGTGAAAAATGCTCATTGTAGGCTATAACTTAGTTCCATTAGGGCAACCAGACTAAGTTCACTGGTCATCTACTGTTGGAAACTCTCTATTCCCTCAGATATGTATAAGTATGTTTAGGTTATAGTTTAATTTCTGTCTCATTAACATTTCTAGACCTGTCTGTTGTATACGTGCCAGTTAAAATGTCACCATAGGAACTTTCTCTATTCTGTTAAGCGAACAGATACCATATATGTTCAGAAACCTGTACATTCTTGTATTGCTTAAGATGTTTTTCACGTATGTGACCAGACAGTTCAACTGCTATATTATTTCCACACAGCAGTACACCTACCCTGGCTATCTGTACCTCTGAATATGTATATAAACCTCTGTTAGTCTACAAATAAATTGGGAAGTCTCTCTGAACTACTCTTTGTCAGTGTGTTCAATCAGACTTTCTCCGGGCCCGTATATACTCTGAGGCAAACCAGATCGGCGCGGTAGCATAGAGTAGAGAAACACTCTTCTCTTAAACACAGAAAGGCTGACAGAGGGAAGAGGGATATTAGAAGCTGTTATCTGGTTTATCCCAACATCTACCCAGTTATTAATCTCGGGTGACGCACTGTCAAAAGACGGTCGTGACACCGTAAAGTGTCGGCACTATGGAGCCATATGTATTTTTTAGGCATTTTTACAAGTTTAACGTCACATTATCAGCTAGGAACAAACGCTAATCTGACTGTAAACACCGGAGACTGGAAATGTAAAACAGGCTTCCGGCGTGAACCAGGCGAGACTTCCGCGTTCAGGAAAAAGGTGGATACGATGCTTGTATTTTTATTATGCTGGGGTTTGTTTTTTTGTAACAAACATTATAACAGCCTTTAATATTGAACAAGTGAGATACTGAAACAAGAAAATGCACTGCAGAAGCAAAAGACGTCCGTGTTACATGCAGTATAGGAACATAGACAACAATGTAGTTCTCTAGTAGACAAAACAACCATAATGCTCATCCCTAGTAATTACAGTTTCTACTGATGACAATCATTCATTTTGGGTGGTTCTTTCTTACCCGATATTGAAGGCCGGGGGCTGTGAGAAGCTGAAGCCTCCTCCAGGCACTGCTGGCTGAGCAGACATGGCCGGTGATGCTGCAGGACCTGCTGTTGCTCCGGATCCTGCTCCGAAGGTAAATATACTGCTGTTGTTGCTACCAGTCCCCCCAAAAGCAGTGGCTCCTCCAAACGGGAAGCCTCCTGAATGAAAACGCAGCCAAGAGGAAGGAATATCAATTTAGTCAAGCACCTAGCTTGTGGGATTTATCTTTGAATACACACGTATGTATGTATGTATGTATGCACACACGTATGAGAACAGATCTGTGCAAGAAAAAAATGCAGTTCCTCACCTTGGCCAGAAGAGGCAGTAGATGATCCAAAAGCAGGTGTTGAGTTGGGCTGCTGACCAAACACAGACGGAGCACTAGGCTTCGTTCCAAAAGCAGGAGCTGCTGACGGCGTGGCTGTGAAAGAGGATGCAGCTGATCCAAAAGAGGATACGGTGGGCTGCGAGGAGCCGAATGCCGGTGTCTGTCCAGAGCCGAAGCCAGAGGTGGACGTGGTGGCAGTAAACCCGAATGCTGCTGAGGGTGCAGGGGCTGAAAGGGAAGGGGACAAGGTACTTACAGCAAATGGAAACATGTAGTTACAGGTCAAAATAAAGACGCCATAAAACTAACCTGTAGTTGCTGGCGTAGAGGCTGCACCACCGAAAGAGAAGGGCGATGTATTCGAACTGTTCCCGACACCGAAGACGAATGGCGGTGCTGGATTGGGAGCGGCAGGGGGTTCTGCGGGGGCTGGCTGGGTTTCTTGCTGCTGCCCAAACATGAAAGCCTTGGAAGGTGCATCTGAAGAGGAGCTCTGGCCAAAACTAAAAGTACTGCTTGGAGCAGGGGTGGGGGCCAGGCTCGAACTGCTGGGAGTCCCAAAGAGGCTGGGTGCAAGACTGGAGGAGGCAGGGGTGGTGGATGAACTGCTCATAAAGGCAAATGCAGGATTTGGTGCTGCATTGTCTGAGTAAATGGGAAGAGAACGTGGTACACTTGTGGTTTATATTCACATACAACTAGGCATCTGACATGACACTAAAGCAAACCAGCACTCACCTGTTGCATTCTGTCCAAAGCCGAATGTAGGCTTTGGGGTTTCTTTTGGCTCAGTGGCTTTTCCAAATGCAAACGCAAGTTTGGGGAGTTCCTTTGGAGGGTCCGGCTTGCTGAAATTGAAGCCCACGGAGGGTGCAGGTTTGTCAGCCTCCTTGGCTGTGCTGAACACAAATCCAGTTGAGGGTGTTGAGATATCCTTTTTCTCCTCCAGATGACTAAACATGACAGTAGTGGTTGAAGTCATCCATGGGGTTCCCTCTACAACAAACAGTTCAGCGCTGGAAGGCTCAGCCACCGGCGGCTTGCCAAAAACAGGGACGGCATTGGCAGTGGCTGAAACAGCTTCTGTGGAAGGAGGGGCGTCGTCTTTTTCAGCTTTGGCTTTAGGTGCTGACAAACTGAACGATGAATTGGAACCTGTTTTCTCTTCAGGTTTTGAGAGTCCAAACGCAAAACCCCCTGATGCAGCTGTAGTAGCAGTGCTTGTGGCACTGGAGCCAAAATTGATTGCACTGCTTCCTCCGAATTTAAAACCAGCACCAGAATTTTGAGATTCACTCTTTTTCCCTTCACCTGTAGATTCGGATGTAGAGGCTGCTCCAAATTTAAAGCCATTTGATGAACCACCAAATTTGAAAGCCTCAGTTGAACTTGGGCCGGTTGAAGTGTGTTCTGAGGAGGCTCCTCCAAATTTGAATCCTCTTGAAGTCTCTGAGGACGAGCCACCGAATTTGAAACCTGCAGAAGGTGCAGTGGAGTCTGATGAAGGATTACCAAATTTAAATGACACTGTGGAGGTGGAGTCTGAAAAAGTGCCACCGAATTTCAGTTCCCCAGAGGTCGAATTTGAAGAACTTGAAGTACCAAATTTGAAAGCAGGTGAGCTTGACTTGATGCTGGATGACTGAGTGCCAAAACCTGAAACACAGAAAGTTGGTGGGAACCTTGTACAATCTTACCAGTAACTTCATCACAAAAAAAGCTTTATTTAAAAATGGTATTCACTATAGTGGGAAATAAATGAGATTCTTTAGCCTGGTACATTTTATAGGTTCTCCCAGAGGGACAAATCGAGGAATGCTTGAAGGTGCCACCTGAAACATTTTCCTTTCTAATTATAAAGATTTTGTTAAGAAAACACAGGAAATGACAGATTTACAACGTTAAGGTATCCAATCTCACTTTGACAACAGAATAGCTACATGGTTTCTTTCAATTATGAATCTCCATACTCTCCTTGCCTTCTACCTTCACCAGGCTTTCCAGACCAGCACAAGCCATATTTTATATATACAGTATTCTACACGCTTTCAAATAAACACTGCATGCTAGGCTTACGCATTATAATTATTTAATCATCTCTACACAATATTACACTGCCACGATATCCAGTGACGTTTACTGCTTACATTACTTTACCAGACCTGCCAACCTCTACGCGTCTTGTGTAGCAGTGCTGCAATTTACAGTCTCTCCAGGATTTCACGATCGCAGAAATTCATGCAAAAGTCAAGCAATCTTCAGAGGAGCTTGCAATTTTTCAAGATTACCGCAGATTTGAGTCAAGACGCGTCATGTGACATCACCACAACGCGCATTTATCCAAAGCCCTCTTGCGTCAAACATGAGTACAGTTAAAAAGTTCTCATTTACCAACAATCATCACTGCAAAAGACCGTGCAAAACAATTTCGTACAACTGCTGTTTTTCAAAAATCTCCACACACAAAAACACCCAGCAAGTTGCAGCTCAAATTTAGAAAAAAGCCGCAAAAGAAAATTCTGCGAAATCCCGTACGGACTGAATTGAACATGTTAATACTCTCCAATATTACTCTACACTGCTAGGAAGCCCCGCCCCCTCCCTCCCTCCCCCCATCTCACATCCTCATAGGGCTCCCTCACTTAAATGGAGAAGGTTTGGAGTTCATTCATATAAAAAAAAAAACATATCAATGTGTGCAAGACTTGGTCGACATTAGACAAGCATATATTTCACATCAGTTAACTAATATTTATTTATTTATTTTCAGCCCATGGAGGGCAGGGACAAACTGTTTTGACCTGAAAAAATTAAATGGGCCTACAATGAAGCATCAAATATAACACTACAGAAATGGTTAATGGTAGGGATCATTAAAAAGGGATTAAAGATGCTGTTTTTCTCTCTCCTGTACTGATGCCGGCTGATGTTTGCAATCCAACTTATCAGACAGCCTTAAAAAAATAAAAATAAAAAATAAAAACCAGCTGACAATGTAATTAAAAAAATAAATAATAATAAACGAAAAAAGCCACGTCAGTAGCATTACAACTATTCTCGCTACCTTTGGTTTCTACTTTAGCGGCTGGTTTGGCTGATTGGCAGGCCACACACTGCTGGTCCTCAGCCTTGTTCTGAACAGAGCAGACATCACACTCCCAACTGCCCTCAGGCTTCTTGAACTTGTCTCCAAATCCCAATACAGGTGCAGTACTTGCTGGCGTGGATGCAGGAGGCTGGGATGAAGCTGCTTGGGATGGTGTCGCCACTGCTCCTGTTAATTTCAACACCGATATCTCCTTTTATTTATATTTTTTATATTATATATATATATATATATATATATATATATATATATATATATATATATATATATATATATATATATATATACTGGCTCAGTCATCATTTATTATAAGAAATGGACACAACTGCAAAATCCAATACATGTTCTTCAGGGTACTAATAATATTGTTTGGCTCAGATTTGGATTTTCTAAAGCAAAACTGTATAATTTCTCCCAAAGCTACTCAACACACTAGCAGAATGCAAACAACCTGTTCTGTTGATTTGCTCTTATGCACATCAACGAGTGAGTATCATTGAACCTGGATACTCAGTATAAAGAATTGATGTGTACAAATCTCAAAAGCAAAAGAATGTCTCTTGATTGCTTAGACAGATCAAAAGAAACAATAAACATACCTGGTTTAGCGCTCTGACACGCTACACACTTAGCGTCCTGTGCTTTGTTCTGAACCATGCATACATCGCAATCCCACGCCCCCTCTGGCTTCTTAAATTTGTCAGCAAAACTAAGCAGTCCAGATGTGGTGGTGATGGTGGTGGTGGAAGTGGAACTGGTGGCTGGGGTAGAAGTAGTAGTAGGAGGGGTTGAGGAGACCTCAGAGACAGGTGGCTGAGTCAGGGCAGGTTTTACTCCAGTGCCTGGCTTGGCCGTGTCACACGCTACGCATTTAACCACCTCAGGCTTGTTCTGCACCATACAGGTGTCACATTCCCAGCTTCCAGCTGGAGGGGCAAACAAAGAACTAAGACTAGCAGCAGGGGCTTTCGCAGGTTTACTGTCCGATTTGGAGGAAGAGTCTGTGCTGGGCTGCGGGGCCTGGCAGGCCACACACTTTTTGTCTGAGGGTTTGTTTTGCAGCAGGCAGGTGCCACAGTTCCATGATCCTGCTGCAGGTTTAAACTTCTCTCCAAACCCAGAAATTTTTTTTGTAGTTGTGCTGCGTGTCGGCTTCACGTTTTCTGTTTCCGAGGAGTTCTGGGTTGGAGAAGCAAATCCTGGGGGATAAAACATAAAAATAAAAATAAAAAAAAATTGTAAAAATGCAAATATATGGTAGCAAAGCTAATTTCATGAGAATGCATGATATATGATGCTGATTTTTGGGTCAACATTGGTATTTTGTTCAAGGCTGACCCCATGTTCACACTACAGAGCCTGTAGTATCTTGTAGGCATGTCACTTGTGGGTATGCACCACATTCGCAAACCGCCCCCCCATGAGAAATAAAAAAGCAAACCTCTATAGCCCATACTATAATATCGACGCACACCACTTGTTTAATGTATTTGTTTGATTTACATGCTGCTTGAATGCCAATGGAATAGTTTTGATGGCAGATTTGGAAAATCAATCCTTGCTAGTTTCAGAAGGGCTACACACATTTACTGAGGTCGTATATGACGAGATAAGATGAAACCATGGTTGGTTGGTTGCTAGTTTTTCTTAAACAGGGACTAACTGCAGGCAGGCAATAAAGTTGATTTTTGCATGTTTCTCACTAATGTAAACATGATAGGAGGCTTGCTAGGACCAACCCTGGAAAATCTGTAGTGTGGATGTGAACTCACAATACACTCGGCTTTTCCAGAAAATGATGGGGAAAAAAATTAAGCCCTGGTGCACAACACTTGCATATAATGGCGCAATTTACTGTTCTGATTCAAATGTACAACAAGAGGTTATGTAGTGCCTGCAATGTTGACATTATTGTCATAGTGTTGACGTATACCCATAGACCAAAATACCAAAAAACAGCTATTTAAAAACTAATAAAATCGGTCTTACCAGGTCCTTTAAGGATATCCAGAACACTACCCTGCTTCAAGGCCTTAGCAGGTTTGAAAGGCCCTTCAAAGTCCTCACTACTTTCGCTGGGTTTTTTTACTGCAAAACACAAGAGGATGCTAAGACATTGTACATCACTGTCCTTAAAAACAACAGAACGAGCAACAAGTCACTTACATGTAACTATCGCTGGAGCAAGTTTCCCATTCGACATGGAAGTTGTGGTTTTCATAGTAGGTGCGCTGAAGGTAAATCCCGACTGCAGAATAGGAGAGACAAAGTGTATGGTGTTGGGTTTTTTGTTTTTCCACAGAACAAAAAAAAAAGAGAAAAGAAACAGAAAACTTACTGATGGAGAAAAAGACATTGGACTGGCAGCTGTTGCCTTGACAATGGGTGAAGAAAAGGTAAACGAGACAGAAGCAGGTGTAGACATGGCATTCGTCTCCTGCGTGAAACAAAAACGTTGTTAGAAGAAATATAACTCTGCTAGTACCTTATAATCCAAAACAGACTTTTGGGTCTATTCTGTCGATGATTCCAACAAAAGGCAAATCATCCTCTCACTGGGGTTTGAATGCCTCCTGGCTTTCAAGTAACTTCATTAGCGGATTTTACCGATATTGATAACCAAGTTGGGCAGTACCTGCTCATAACCCATTAAATCAACTGATAGTTTTAAATATAATTTAGGGATGCCAAAAATTGCCGGTTTTTGGCCGAAAGGTATATATGCCTCCACGACCCGCCCCTCAGTCCTCGGCACTTATCGGTGCATTGCGACGTCACTAGATCGGCGATTTAAAGATGATTTCGTTGACATGGAGAAAAAGCAGCGTGCACGGGAAATGATACAAGTTGTGCCAGAGAAACGGGTGCATACGAATGATGAGGTGCAGACTCCATTGCTTTGACACGTTTGAGGATTCTACAGGAAAGCGCCCCGATCCACAGCAGTGCCACAGCAAGCGCATTTACACTTTCCATCGCTTTGCGCGGATTGCACGCAGGTATTTACCTGCCCCAAGCACCAGCTCTCCTGCGAGAAAGCTGAGCAATCTGTTCTTATTCTGCTACTTTTGCTTAAATAGAAAGCAGTCCAGTTTGCTACATGTATAGCAATTACATTCAATTCGTGTAGCCCTGCAAAACTTTGTTCTTGACTTGAGGCTACATCTGTCGTTTACACTTTGAGTTTGGTTTTAGTTCTATTGCTGCTGTTTTGCACAATAATCTTTAATTAATGTGGAAATACATTTACATAAACAGAATAGAGGCCTAGTTCATTATGTGACTGATGTTTTACACATATCATAGTAGTCTTCTAGGACTTTACTTGGATAATTTTTGGATAATTGTATTAAAACATTTTTTTAATTGTTACAGAACTGAATGAAGAATAGTATATGTAATGTTTTGGTGTGTTAATTTCAATAAACGTGTGAGCATTTTATTGGTTTGTAGTTTTTTAAATTCAGATTCATGAGAAAGTCCAATTTTAATACAATTATACAAAAAAAAAAAAAAAAAAAACTATTCCAAAATGGGTTTAAAAATATATATATTTTCGGCCAAGTGCATCCCGAATTTTCGGTTTCGGCCCAGAATTTTCCATTCGGTGCATCAATAATAAATATTGCTGAACTTTATTACAAAAATAAACAGTATTGACTGTACCATGAAAATATACTGTACTTTTATTAAATAAATATATAAAGATTAAAATATATATTAATTATTAATAAATATTAAAGTAAAGATACTATTCGGTTCAGTTTGGATGCAACACTTCAAATAAATAAATCATCCAAAATTAATCAAAAACACTTCAAATAAAAATTGTCAGTTCTTATTTCGCCTCTAGAGGCCGCTCTCGTACTGTATAAACCCTTCACAGCCGCTCCTGCGACTGGGAAAAACTATCAGTGTGACTTTTTGCAGATAATTACAGATAACCGATACCCAGCAATCGGTTACCAGCAAAAATCCACACCGATAGTTTTTCCCGGTTGCATCAACCGGTTGACATCTAAACTGCATGTTCAGTTTAGTACAGGAAGTTACACAGCAGCTGTGATTAGATGACTGTCAATCCTACCTTGCTGACGGATGCTTGCTCAGAGACCCGGGGCATTGGCGTGGTGCTGGGGGTGAGTGTCAAGGGAGGGAGTTGGGAGGAGAAACTGAATGTGGGCAGATTGAAGTTACTGATTGGCAGAGAAACGGCAGGCAGATTCGGCACTTCAGCAACCTGGTCACGGGAAACCTCACAGTTAAACACGGTCCCAGAAATAAACTATATCTTAAGCAGAAAGTCGAACGCAGATGCTAACCTCATCGTCAGGTCTTTTGGTGGAAGGTCGGACACTCCTCTCTCGCTTCATCTTGCCCCCACCGGCACCCGTGACACTTGCAGCAGGTGTGCTGGACAACGGGTACAACAGACTACTTGTGCTGCGGACATCCAAAAGGAGGAGAGGGAAAAAAAACCCATGCATGACACTCTGTACTGCAATTACATGCGTGTCATAAATCTATGCAATTTAATAGGCTTTTTGCTTACACCATGAGTGAGGAGTGGATGATAGGGCAAAAACCTTATCAAACCAGACATTATAAAATCATAATATGTAGGTTTTCAGTCAAAGTGGGACATTAAATTATGCTTTCTGTTACATTATTATTTAACAAGAAAGACCAGGGGAGAAATAAACCCAACAGTACAGAAATAGATTTGTTGTTCCTGTGAGTGAAGTTGATCAGCAGGCTACATAAAAACTCGAGGACTCAATTAAGAGCTCTACGTGTGCAAACCTGTTCAATTAATGTGCTTTTAATGCACAACACTTGTTTGCTGCAACCAAATAAAGAAACCCTTTGACTACGAACGTTGTGATTGACTTGTGACACTCCTCGGTTGTTTCTTTTGTCAGCTTTCCCTTTGAAGCGAGGGAGAACGGCGTCTCTGAGGCAACGTTTGGTGGAGTAGTCGCCATATTAGTGCTGGCTAATGACGGGGCAGATGATGAGGCACACGGACTACGCAAAGCATCGCGCACAGTGCACTCTTGTAAATCTATACGGTGAATAACCGCAGATGCTTCGTCATGTTGGTGGTGACCCCTCTCTTGCAAATATTACACTTGGCTTTTTCGGCTTCTGACTTCACAGGATTTTAAAAACAATGGACACGGTGCAAACAAAGGCTGTTTACAAAATATAAAAGAGGCAGGATTGGCATGACAAGGACAAGTGATGAATCTGTTTAACCACCAAGAACGCACCCCAAAGAGTTTACCGAAAGCCAGAGCACGCAGGAAGCGCACGTGACCAGTAAATGTTATACTGGCATGACTGGTTATTCTTTTATATATAATTTTGTTGAGAACTGCCCTTTATTTCATTGAAGAGCTATATTTACATCAATAGGCCTGGGTGATATATCGGTATAATATCGATATCGTGATAAATGATTACACAATACACGGTTCTGAGATATCGTTGGTACGGTGATGTATTTTTGTACGTCTTTATTAATTACAAATTAAATGGCATTGAATGGATGCCGTTGATTTGACGTAATCCCCCCCACCCACAATCGTCATCTTTGTAGGCCTTAAAGAAAAGTATCGACAAACTCAGTTTAATGAGGGGTTTTTTGGTTTATTTTACTGTTTTGCAGACAGTTTGTTAACCAAATTATAGATCGTGATCTGCATAGTGTATCATAGAAATCTGTTCGGTAACAGTTTTATAAACAAACACGAAAAATACTCGTGAAATAATACTTTCGCCAGAACACCCACCCCATTCACTACAAACATCAAATATTAACAACAGCGTAAGTCTCACCTTGCTGGAGCAGATGAAACGCCATCTGGGATCTGAGGGGACCGCCTAACAGGCTAAAGAAACAAGGAAGTAAAGGGTCAACATTTTTCAAGACATGTTGAATCTCATCTGGTCTTAAAAGTGGCTCTTCGGCTTGTTGGAACTACGGTGTATTAACAGAACTAATTTAAAGTGAGGCTTAAAACACGGCTGTCGTCTCACAGAGCTTAAGCACTCACCGTCTCCTTGCTGCCCTTTTCCAACAATCGGCTCACAGATCCAGGAGTAAGCGAAGGGCGGAAAGACATGGAGCGGTTACCAGACACAGCTGTGGCAGCTGGGATCACCAGCTTCTGCACAGGTGGGCCAGCCGGTTCCAGCTAGCAAACCGTGGATAATCATGAATCAGAAACTGAAGCGGTAAGCCAGACAAAAGCAATGCATGCTAAATATTCAGTTAAGCTAGGATCATCTGAGACACATTATCCTAGCTCAATCTGAGGATAGTGAACAAGTGCATCTTTTTATTGCTAATGTCCACGGCATTAAGAGGCTACCTGACATTGACCAGACTGCCATGCTCCCTTCAACTACTAAAACTCCACAGGTATAACTTTAAATTGGCTTGTCCCATTTCGTTAGCAACATGCACATTACTATGGACTACAAACATCTCTATGAGATATTATTGGCTTTTAGTTGCTATTGGGTCAATAAACTACTGTTGGGAATCAGTGAGCAGCTGTCACAGCTGTCAGTATCTTGCAGTGTGTTTTGTCCTACATTTGGTGTGGGCTGGGGACACCGAAACACAAAAGTAAGAAAACAAACACTTAACAGTATTGCAGGAGCTGGCTAAAGCATGGCACAACATTTGATGATAACTGAAAAACATCCCACTTACCTTTTTCCTCTTAGCTTGGAAATTACTACCATCTAGATCTGTATTATTCAATGACTAGAAAAAAGGGAAAAGACAAATCCTTTAAGGTCAAACAGTTAACTTAAGAATTGAGATTTGACACAATTACATAAAATGTCTGACTTACTGTTGATGAGGGAGAAGAAATTGTTGATGGAATTCTTTTCGCATCCTAAAATGAATCCAACAAAGAAAGTCGTGATTTCAATGCCATCTAACTGAACAGCTACTATGAGTAGTAATACATGCACTTTTTAGCACTGTGAAGTGTGTCTGCCATGCAAGTTGAGATCAGCAGACAGGGTTGAACCACTCACAGCAAGAGGGCTGGACATGCGTTCTAGTGATTGTAGGATGCGTCTGGCTGTGGCGCTGGTCACTCCACAAGGCTGAGCTCCTGCCGGTTTGGCCTTGATCTGTCTCCTCACAGGAGCCTGAGAAACGCACATGAATCCATACAGGATATTTCTAATCCGTCTGTGCCAAGTGTTCAGGAAGGCATTACAGAGTGTAGAATTCACACTGAACACATTTAAGTGAATGTACAGCTAATTACACAGTGCTAGACACTGACTGACCGCACACCACTCGCTTACCCCAGTCAAGTGATCAGCATGACATCAATTAGCGTTCTATCTACAATATGAAAGATTTTTAATGTCTCGATACTGACCTGATAAGGTGTGCTCGGCCGTGAACGAGCCGTCTTGGCAGCTGCGGCGCCTCCATACGTAGTCTTGCCTGGATAGAAGGGAGAATCCCCCAGCTGACTTGAGTTCAGCACCGAACTGCTCATCGTTGACTGTGAAAAAGCAAAGAGGTATGAATACAACATGCAACTGGCTCAACCCCTCTATAGCACTGTAATGAATACAGTACATGTATGAATACAGACTGCTACGGTTAATACGGTAGGTTCAATAGCAATAAAATATTAGTTGAGACTCACTGCACTGCTAGATACGCATGAACAAATGGATATTGACAAAGCTCCAAATCTACATTTACATCTACATACCAAAGGTACGTGGACACCTGACCATCTCACCCATACGGGCTCATTCAAAACCATGGCTGGGTCCGAAATGGCATACTATCCTACTACACAGTAGCCGAAAAGCAGTACGCCAGAGGATCATAACAGCAACAGGCGGATCAACACTGCATCAACACGGTGTTGGTCCGCCTGTTGCTGTAATTATATAACCTCCACTAGATTCTGGAGCGTGGCTGTGGTGACGTGTTCAGGTCTGATCTTGGGCGAAAAGGCCTGCCACACAGTCGGTATTACAGTTCATCCCAAAAGTATTCAGTGGGGTTGACGTTAGAGCCACATGAGCTTTTTCACTCCAACCTTCTCAAACCATGTCTTCATGGAGCTCGCTTTGTGCACAGAGGCATTGTCATGCCGGAACAGTTTTGGGCCCCTTAGTTCTACTGAAGGGAAATCTTAATGCTACCGCATATAAAGACATTCTAGATAAATTATGTGCTTCAAACTTTGTGGCAAAATTTTGGGGAGGAACCACATTATAGGTGTGACAGTCACAAACTTTTGGCCATATATATATATATATATATATATATATATATATATATATATATATATATATATATATATATATATATATATATGCAACCTCTTTTGAAGCAGTCCTGCATGGTCCGTCCTTTACATATTGATTATTGCATATTGAAAGAAGATTTTATTTCCCAATTAACACGTGCCCAGGGCTGCACGATTATGGCCAAAATTTTTTCAATATTGAGATCTCGATTATTTATCACGATTATTCATTCATTTTAGGGATGACGTATTTTTATTGCACTTTCACATTTAAATAAACAGACCGCTGCTTTCACCTCCATGTTGTGCTACATTCCTGCTAATGTACAAATCTTTGCATCAACTTAGACTGATCTTTAAAGTGCATCATCTCGTAGAAGCAAAATATCAATAAAATTGTACCCAAAATATAGGATAAGTAAAAATCAAAATACCATCAACCAAATGAAAATATGCATCAAATATAACTATACGCCTAAATAAATACAATTCAGGCGAATGCAGAAAAGGCAATAACAGTGTTTACAGACGCAGACAAATCACCCAATAGAGCGGTGATGCAGGGATGACGTCATTTTGTACAGGAACCCGGAAGTTAGCATCACACCGGTTCCCTCGGCAAAAACCCAATAGGATTTTCACGCAGGCTTTTGAATTATCGCAAAAAAGAAGCTGTGAGATTATGGGCGGCTGTGGCTCAGGTGGTAGAGCGGGTTGTCCACTAATCGTACGGTTGGCGGTTCGATTCCCGGCCCACGTGACTCCACATGCCGAAGTGTCCTTGGGCAAGACACTGAACCCCAAGTTGCTCCCGATGGCAAGTTAGCGCCTTGCATGGCAGCTCTGCTACCATTAGTGTGCGAGTGTGTGTGTGAATGGGTGAATGAGACACAGTGTAAAGCGCTTTGGATAAAAGCGCTATACAAGTGCAGACCATTTACCATTTAACAAAAGTTTACACGTTCTGTCCATAAAGATAATTTTCACTCATGAACACAACTTTTATGAAGTTTGAAGCCTAAATACAATCGGCAGAAATAAACCGCTAACCGTATGCTATAAACAAACTACACAACGGTCGCTCGACTTCAACGTCACCATCACCGAGCTTCAACTTTTCCAAACTTGATTTAAAAACATTTTCCATAATACAGATTTACTCTGTGGATGAGTCTTCATCCATGTTTGTTTTTTTGGAATTGTGCACAGCATACCTGAACCAGTTTATCTGCAAAGACTTTTCCTGTTTGGCGTGAAGGCGTTTAATGTCCCTGACAACGTCTGTAGTCCCATTTAGCAACTTAATGCTAAGTTGTCTCCGGGTTTTGCCACTATAAAATGACGTCATGCCTGCGCCGCTCTTTCGTGACTGGCTGTAAGATTAGGAAGCGCTTGATTTGATCTGCAGCGGAGTTTTCTATGAGCGGAGGACGAACTTTAAACATCAATATCGCAGTCGATCATGTTTATGTAATCATGGGCAGTCAAAATCGTAATCACGATCGATATTCGATTAATTGTGTATCCCTACACTTGCCCATACGGCGTTCAATAGTAGCACAAATTCAATCCCACCACCAATCGACTCGGACTAGCATGAACCATTTTACGTCAACATTTTCTAAAAAGGCTTTCGAAAAGTATTGATGTTATTAACCATCTACAAGTCTGCAAAGTGGATTATGTATAAAAGAACAACACCAAAGTGATTGACTATAAGCAGTACCCATTAACCTATTTAAAATAATAATAAAATAAAGTGCCAGATAAAGACATAGCAACGTACTGATGAGGAAGTGCCGAAGACCGACAGGTTGAAGGCTGGTTTCTTCAGACTAGTGTGGGCCAGCTGTGATCCGGACGGTGTGCGTTCTGTCTCTGGGGACCAGAGGAGTGGTGCAGTCTTTGAGGTGGGTACATCTGTAAGAAGATGAAGGCGCTATATAGACAGACTAGAACCATGTTCAGCTACTACATGCTAAACATCTGCGTAACCACACGATGCCACATTAACATCCACGGTTTGTAGGAGTCTGCCAAGACTCCTGAAGCTCTGCTTTACCTTTATCAGACGCTCGCGATGAGAAGCCACTTGTGGTGGAGATATTGTCATCCTCATGCTGAGAGCTGGAGTCCTTGATCTCCTTCACTAGCGAGAAGCTTGAGCTTACAGCAAAGGGGCTGGCTGGAAAGGGAGCCGTAGATGTGGAGGGCTGGGAGAAGAGAGAGCCCCCCAGGGCAGGGGAGCCATCATGGGAAGGGAAATGTAGGTGGGAGCGATTGAGTGGAGGTCTGGAGAGAGCGTCCTGGAAGTTCAGCGATGCTCTGCTTGTCGAGGGTTCTGGGTTAGGGAGGGGGAATTACAGCATAAAAAGGAGCAGGTAAATAAACAGCCAAAAATACTGAAATCACGTCCCTGTGGAACATCAGAACCTTTTTATAAACACAGGCATGTAAAACCGTACCTGCATTACTGGTGCTGGGTTCTGGGGAGTTGCGTCTGTCTGACTGATTACGTCTGTCTTCCTGACTGCCATTGGGAGGAGTAGGTACGTTGTTCTGCTCCACCTGTACATGAGTCTCTCCTCCTTCAGCTACCTCACCGTTTCTGAAGTACTTCTGTAGCCAAGATGGGACTATGCTCTTCACGGTGTCTGTTACTCGGCTGATTAAACCAGGCTGCTGTGGGAAAAGACAGGCACGAGGATCAGCGTCAGTTACCACAGCAATAAGCTCCAACAATTACTCGTACTCTTGGGATTAAAGGTGCAGTTAAAGGTGATGCTGTAGAGTGTTTCTAGGCTTAAATACTACCGGTATCTCATATCATATGCACCTTTGGATAACTGACTGGCAAGATTTCCACGTAACAGATCAACAAATGGCATGAAATCGGTCAATGTGCTCATTACAGATTCGTTAAATTTACAAAATGCTCTAAAAATGGTGTCAGACTGATGAAAATAATCTGACTTTGGTACAGAGTTTTAAAAAATGGCCATTTTATATAAGTAGTAAATAAACAAACAAACAAAAATAAATAAAGGTGCAAAAATGGTCAGCCCTGAATCTCATCAGCAGCACAGCATATAAGCATTGTAATAATTAAAATCTGCCTGAGGGTTAAGACTATATACCCAATTTAACAACTGTCTATTTCACCAGCAACATAAGCGTTAAGGTTCAACAGCACCAATAATAATATGACTGAAAACGTCCAGGAGCAATGAAACTGCAGAGACAGGAACACACTTCAGAACAATTTTTTTTTTTTTTTTTTTTTTTTTTTAAACCACACTACTCAGAAGGGGATTTCCTGAAAACCACATGCTTCACTCATCTATCAAATGTCTAGCTAGCAAAGAGATCTCTGTGAGAATGAATGAGATCATCCTACACTCCACTTAACCATGAGTCTCCCTACTAGATAACGACTCATGTTGCCTACTCAGCACTTAACACACAGCAGCATGTATACGAGATGGAGTGGTGGTTGTAAGGAAATGAGCGGAGCAGCAGTTCTTTAGTGAAAGAAGCCACAGAACAGAAGCACTGTGCAAGCTTTTATGGCCTTTTGTTCTCCTGGGACCAGGATGCACCAGCACTACACGTTTCCTGTTGACCTTGCTGTGACTTTGACCCTGTCCGTATCCGTTCAAATACGTAATCTCGGTTCATCTGCTGGTTACAATGACGAGTCCATATAAATCCAATATTTAACCGCTTGAACAGGAATCTTGGACAGATGCATGGACGGACAAAAACAATACGTCCGCCACAGAGGAATTAAATTTTTTTTTTAAAAAAAGGACAAAAATGTGTTTAATGGTCTTTGTTTTAATTTTTCAGTTCATCATTTACTGGAAAACAGTGAAAGCATGTTCGATTATTCATTTCGTTCTCATCCAATTTTACGTCCAATCAAACGCTCTCTAGTATTAGATACAGACCTTGCTACATCTAAAACGCATTTTGCACACGTTATTCAAATTGTGCAAAGTCACACGCTCACGTTGCTGCTGCAGCACTGTATAGTAGTACAGTACTGCTTGTACATGCTGAATGATTACTGCAGATTGTTATATTATCGCAACCAAGTATGGAGCTACGAAGTCAGGAAATCTCCTTCTAAATAAATCACGACCGACAGACTGAGCCTTGTGAACTAAAGATAATACACCAAGCTCTTTTTTGTGGTCAGGAACAAATTAATGGAAAAATATATTAGCTGATAAAACCCTGAGCCACAGAGACCAAATGAAACTTATTTTTCAAACCGCTCTTTTATTAGCCACTAAAGTCGTCATTAGCTGCAGGTATAAACCAGTTGGAGGAAATAAATCTGCCACACTTGAGTCCTAGCTGAGCGTTGTGGCATAATTCACTTCCTGAGAATGGAACAGAGGCGCGAACAAAGCAAACTCATTAACTAACCCACAGCACAAGTGGAAACTCCAGTGTCTTAACCAGACCCATGTTTTGGTTACCCAGAATCCTAACTGACTACATTAGAAAGTGATAGCTAACGTAATGTAATGTAATGATGTATTAGCAAGCTAGCTGAGAGCATTAATACAGAGCAAGGGAAACAATTATATGATCATGCACCGTGAACGGTTCTGTCTGAGCATTGCATGTAAAAGATATTATTCAAGCTTTATTTATGCTTTGTCGTGTTTAACGCCAGCAGGAGATGTGTATGATGACCTGATGTGCACTTTTGCATCATGCTAATTAATTAGCCAAGTAAAAGCCGTTCCAGCGTCAGGAAGGACGCGTCGTGACTATCGGACGCGTGTCCCCAAAGGACAGGAATATCAGACAGCTTTGACATCGTGGGGACATTTGGCTTTGCCTTTTCTTTCTTTACTTTGGCTTGTGCAAATAAACATCCCTAGAAGACATTACACATCAATGATATCCACTGATGTTTACTCCAATTATCGTACCACCAGCCCTGCCTACCTTTACGCACGAGTCATCACGCAAAACACATGGCAAAAGTTGCTTGTTCTCTAATAAAAACAGGAGATCCACAAAAGTTGGCATGAGTAGCACGGGTATTTTGAACTCCGATACTCTGACACGTACAAAAAAAAAACAAAAAAAAAAGGTTGAGAGACCCACTTTTGTTTTTGGCCAGAAAGGGGGGGAAAAAGTTTCATACTTAAAAGATAAAAATAGGCTTACAAATAATGATAGTGCTCAAATACAGGGATTTTTTTCCCCTCCACTGCATGTGCATGCATGTTGCACAGTGGTAAATGCCACTGCTGCATATTTACCTCAATTTCTGTTGTTGTCTAGCTACAGGTAAACAATTCAAACATTGATTGCAATTTTTTTAATGGTAATTCACAAGCAGGGAAAAATCTAGATCGCACACAAGCCTACTTCAAACTATAGTTGCATAAATATCGCACCACTGATGTGCAGTAAGTTTCAGCTACGCACCAAATGAAAACATCAATAAGACGACGTTCCCATTTCTTTTTCTGGTCGTTTAACCTGTTCGTCCGCTGGGCAAGCGCGAATGAGAAACTAAAAGCCTGGAGATTAAATCTGCATGTCTCGGACCCCACGGCTACTAATTTGTCCAGCTCTGGTACATATTTTGATACGAGGTCATGTGGAGGCTTCAGACCTGCATGGATTAGTGTGGGAACAGAATAACGTCGGCCTTCGCTCTGATACTTCCCTCTCAAAAGTGAAACTTCAGAACAACTGCACTAGTTGTTCACGCATGCAGAGTTAAGGCCAAGGCAGTGTTTGAACAATACTGCAATCAAAACTACATGTACATCTGCATGTTTATTATGAAGACAGATTAAAAAAAATAATAATTAAGCCTTCGGGGGGGGGGGGGGGGGGATACTCTTACTAATACAAATAATGTGGGAAGTTATGTAGATTAAAAAAAAAAATTAAGTCATTGTCTCAGGTGTACTACAGTCTGTAACTTATGTTTGTATTTGGATTGGCCTCTTGTCTGTCATTTCATAAATTGTTATGAGAAGTTTATGGAGTAATTCGGCTTTCAAGCAGTCGAGTGCGCTTGAAAGTGACGTCATGACAGTCCTTGCTAATGCTAACTCTACCGTCTAGGGTAGTATCGTCTCAAATGGACCACTAGCGGTTGTTTACTAAACGGAAGTACAAGCCACTTCCTAGGCGATAACATTACGTCAAACGCACGTAATGCGACATAGCTAGCTTTAGCAGATTACCCAGAGTCAACGACAATGAATTTCATTTTACTGTTTACATCAGCGTCGACTTTTCTGCCGAACATGACCTCAGTCAAAAATCAGACGGAGGCGTAATCGTCAAGTGACAGCGAAAAATAGTGTGTGATCCAAGGGCTCCAAGGCAGGGGGGCATTTTATATTAAATGCTACAAAGATGATTAACCGGCAAACTCTAAAAAGTGGAGATTGTGTAGCACGGAAGCACGACAGTGATGCACGAGCACAACCTTATGTTTCTATCCAAAATGCTCCACTGTGTGCAAGGGCTTGGAGAAACTGGTGCGAGCTGCTTAAGAGACTTAGTTTAAGTCAAGTGTATCATCATTATATGCTGTATATGCACGATGCAGTGTAAATTCTGTGGTTTATTATAATGAAAGTGGTCTATTAGTAACGAGGCCGCATTACTCCTCACTCGCAGTGTAGACGCGGTGATAAACAGTGTAGCACGCATAAGTAATGTGAGATTATATTAATTTAGGACTGTTATTTAATCCATAAAAAATGATTCATAAACACTACGCGCACACACAAAACAAAGGCAACTTGAATAAACAAAATATTTTTATTCATTTTTTTATTGAAGCAAAAAAAGTCAATCAACCACCTATCACCCATGAGCAAAACTAATTGCCCCTTAAACCAATAACTGGAGATCAGTCCCTCACTTACTTCTAGGATTAGGATTTACTCCTATGCTTTGGATCATTGTCTTGCTGCCAGACATTCTCCTTTAGGATTTTCTGGTAGAGAGCAGAATTCATGTTTCCCTCAATTACTGCAAGTTGTCCAGGCCCTGAAACAGCAAAGCATCCCCACACCATCACACTTCCACCACCATGCTTGACCTTAGGTATGATGATCTTTTTGTGGAATTCTGTGTTTGGTTTTACGCCAGATGTAACGGGACCGCTGTCTTCCAAACAGTTCCACTTTCAACTCATCAATCCACAGAACATTCTCCCAAAAGGTTTGAAGATCATCAAGGTGTGTTTTGGCAAAATTCAGACGAGCCTTAATGTTCTTCTGGGTTAGCTTCTTCCATGGATGCCATTTTTGCCCAGAGTCTTCTGGAAGGTTCACTACTATGCTGAGTTTTAACATTCGGAGATACCGGCTTTCACTGTGGTTCTTTTGAGTCCCAGAGCCTTTGAAATAGATTGTAACCCTTCCCAGACTGATGTATTTCAATCACCTTCTTCCTCATCATTTCTGGAATTTCTTTCAATTTTGGCATAGTGTAAGACACTGGGTAAGACCTTTTAACCAACTTCATGCTGTTGATAAAAAGTTCTATTTAAGTGTTGATTTGATGGAACAGGGTTTGCAGAAATCAGGCCTGGTTTCGTCTAGTCCAGCTGAACCCTATTATGAATGCAGTTTCACAGATTTGGGAAATTAGTAACTAATTACGGGGTGCAAATACATTTTCACAAAGGCCCAGTTGGTACTGGATAATTTTTAAGCTTCAATAAATATCACAAAAACTGTACTGTGTGTTTACACTCAGATTGCCTTTGTTTTAGTTTCTGAAACAATTTAGCATGAAATTTACACTAAAAATCAGGATGGGGGCAAATACTTTTTCATGACACTGTGTGTACACCCACACAGTGCTGTGAAAAGTATTTTAAAAAAGATGGTGTTAATGTAACAGTTCAGTACACAGCAGTCAGTATCAGTGTGAGCTCTTGCTTCAAGTTCATGCCTTTTTTTTTATTTAATACAGTAGCTGGTATTTTAAGAGTACTTTATTTCCTGTAGAGTACTTTATTTCTTTCTGTCCGACCCACAGTGTGTATAGTTCCTATTTTTGTGTCTTTTTGTTCCAGTGTTGCACAACATTTTACACAATATTGCACAAACACCTCACAAGTCCACACAGTGTCCATGAAGTAGAAGGGCCAAGTAACGACAATACAATTTGATATCACGATAAATTGCATCAATACGCGTTTGCGAGATCATGACGCATGTTTATTTTTTATTTATTTATCGCTCAAATACAAACTGACGAAGAAGCAGCTGATGTGATGTTACTTTATCTTCTGTTAATCTATATATAAAATTAAACACTTTTTTCATAAACATTAAACAAAGTACTAGTCAATGTTTGTTTGGTTTTTACATTTTCAGAAATTTCTGATATTTTTGCGACACTGCCCACAAGGTTTTGAGTAGGATTATGTCAAATATATCCATGAGAATGTTCTATTCTATTTGCTATCATTTTATTTTCTTCTACATCATCCATGTGAAGGTGTAAACTATGAATTTTATTGTACAAGTTTCCTTGCTCTATTAAACACGAACCCTTTCAGGCATACATTTTTTAAAATCCAGATTCTTTAAGTAAAATTTAATGTTAGAGGAATTTGGACTTTTTCTAAATAACACTTATATTATGTGGTCCACACACAGGAATACCATGAGTCAAAACAATTACACCTGAAATTGTGTCTTCATAAACAAAAATTGTTCACATTCAGGTCTGAAATATAGCAATATTCTTCACACACAAAAATCTACCTTCAGTTTTTAATAATTACAAAAAAAACAACAAAGAATCAGGGACAACTTGTTAAATTTAATTTGGCATAGAAAGTGTGTAAGGATAAAGCAGAAACATGAACATTAGGAAATGAAGATAATGGTTTAGTTTAAGCGACAGTAATGGGCCTGAGGGATTTGGATGAAAACCGTCTGAAAGTGATAGTACAGACGTGTGAAGACAGTTAAATAGTTGTTTTAGCGTATTAGAATAACGTTATATGAGCATGTATAAACAGCTTGACATTAGTGCTAACGTTTAGTTGTTTTAAAAAAGCAAACAAAGTGTGTTTATGTAAATAAGTCAGACTACTCCGGCACTTTGCATATTACTGACAGGCTGTGACGATGACTTCGTCCCTGCAGCACCGTGAACCTTTATTCTTCATTTCTCAGTGTACTAAAGGGTTCAGGTCCACGCAGTGCTGCTAACAGACTCTGTTCCTTTTTAAACTCCTTTAGTGACTTTAATTCAGACTGACCGTGTTGCACTTGCAATCATTCACCGGCCACCGTTGTGTCACGACGACCAATCACCAGCCACCGTTGTGTCAGGATGACCAATCACCGGCCACCGTTGTGTTACGACAACCAATCACCGGCCACCGTTGTCTCACGACGACCAATCACCGGCCACCGTTGTCTCACGACGACCAATCACCGGCCACCGTTGTCACACGACGACCAATCACCGGCCACCAATGTGCCATGACGACCAATAACCAATGTTTGTCCCAC